>NC_081540.1:50000-155000 GCF_030273125.1 Centropristis striata | reverse complement strand
GGGTACGGGGACAGGGGGGACCAGGGTACGGGGACAGGAGGGGTACGGGGACAGGGGGGACCAGGGTACGGGGACAGGAGGGGTACGGGGACAGGGGGGACCAGGGTACGGGGACAGGAGGGGTACGGGGACAGGGGGGGTACGGGGACAGGGGGGACCAGGGTACAGGGACAGGGGGGGTACGGGGACAGGGGGGGTACGGGGACAGGGGGGACCAGGGTACGGGGACACGGGGGACAGGAGGGACCAGGGTACGGGGACACGGGGGACAGGAGGGACGGAGACACATTGAACAGTCTCTGGGTTTAGTGGCTAACTAGATCTGGTCAGAAACACGTCGCTGCAGAAGAATCAGAAGAAAACTTTTGAGTTTTAATCTGTTAGAACGTTTCGTGTTTGTCAGAAAAGGTTAATTTTTCTGCAGATGCATCTCATTAATATTAATTAATACATTTACAGGAACATACTTCCTAATATCAGAGATGATTTAACAGTAAATTAGTTAGTTTTATTTGTTAGTTTTTCGTTATAAGAACTTAGATGTGATAATAAAGTCTTCCTGCTTTGTGTTTGTCTCTCAGTTCTGCAGCGGCTCCTGGGACAAGATGCTGAAGATCTGGTCTGCAGGTAATAATCATCATAATAATAATTATTATTATTATATGTTCCCTCTTCTCTAGGATCTGAATTTTCAACATAATCTTGTGTTTAATGTACACAGTTAGTTAATATATTGGTGATTATTCCTCTTTAAACAAGCAAACATACTGTTTGTATGTTTCTATTCATGCTGCTGATTTTTGACTTGTTTCTTTCTATATTAGTATCTATCAGAACATTCCTGGTTTATTCAGACAATAAACTGATAGAAACATGTTCTAAAACATGCATTAATATAAATTATTGTATCTTATAGATTATAAATATATTGATTATGTTCCTTCAGTGCCGTCAGACGAGGCGGACGAGGTCGAAGAATCTGTGGACCGACCGAGGAAAAAACAGAAGACGCAGCAGCTCGGCCTCACCAGAGTGAGACATTATTAATGTATAGATCATATAGGAACTAAAGAGTGAGACATTATTAATGTATAGATCATATAGGAACTAAAGAGTGAGACATTATTAATGTATAGATCATATAGGAACTAAAGAGTGAGACATTATTAATGTATAGATCATATAGGAACTAAAGAGTGAGACATTATTAATGTCTAGATCATATAGGAACTAAAGAGTGAGACATTATTAATGTCTAGATCATATAGGAACTAAAGAGTGAGACATTATTAATGTATAGATCATATAGAAACTAAAGAGTGAGACATTATTAATGTATAGATCATATAGGAACTAAAGAGTGAGACATTATTAATGTATAGATCATATAGGAACTAAAGAGTGAGACATTATTAATGTCTAGATCATATAGAAACTAAAGAGTGAGACATTATTAATGTATAGATCATATAGAAACTAAAGAGTGAGACATTATTAATGTATAGATCATATAGAAACTAAAGAGTGAGACATTATTAATGTATAGATCATATAGAAACTAAAGAGTGAGACATTATTAATGTATAGATCATATAGGAACTAAAGAGTGAGACATTATTAATGTATAGATCATATAGGAACTAAAGAGTGAGACATTATTAATGTATAGATCATATAGAAACTAAAGAGTGAGACATTATTAATGTATAGATCATATAGAAACTAAAGAGTGAGACATTATTAATGTATAGATCATATAGAAACTAAAGAGTGAGACATTATTAATGTATAGATCATATAGAAACTAAAGAGTGAGACATTATTAATGTATAGATCATATAGGAACTAAAGAGTGAGACATTATTAATGTATAGATCATATAGAAACTAAAGAGTGAGACATTATTAATGTATAGATCATATAGAAACTAAAGAGTGAGACATTATTAATGTATAGATCATATAGGAACTAAAGAGTGAGACATTATTAATGTATAGATCATATAGGAACTAAAGAGTGAGACATTATTAATGTATAGATCATATAAGAACTAAAGAGTGAGACATTATTAATGTATAGATCATATAGAAACTAAAGAGTGAGACATTATTAACGTATAGATCATATAGGAACTAAAGAGTGAGACTTTATTAACGTATAGATCATATAGAAACTAAAGAGTGAGACATTATTAATGTATAGATCATATAGGAACTAAAGAGTGAGACATTATTGATGTATAGATCATATAGGAACTAAAGAGTGAGACATTATTAATGTATAGATCATATAGAAACTAAAGAGTGAGACATTATTAATGTATAGATCATATAGGAACTAAAGAGTGAGACATTATTAATGTATAGATCATATAGAAACTAAAGAGAGACATTATTAATGTATAGATCATATAGAAACTAAAGAGTGAGACATTATTAATGTATAGATCATATAGAAACTAAAGAGTGAGACATTATTAATGTATAGATCATATAGAAACTAAAGAGTGAGACATTATTAATGTATAGATCATATAGAAACTAAAGAGTGAGACATTATTAATGTATAGATCATATAGAAACTAAAGAGTGAGACATTATTAATGTATAGATCATATAGGAACTAAAGAGTGAGACTTTATTAACGTATAGATCATATAGAAACTAAAGAGTGAGACATTATTAATGTATAGATCATATAGGAACTAAAGAGTGAGACATTATTGATGTATAGATCATATAGGAACTAAAGAGTGAGACATTATTGATGTATAGATCATATAGGAACTAAAGAGTGAGACATTATTAATGTATAGATCATACAGGAAGTGATGTGTAACTGTCTCCATGGCGACAGACTCCTCTGATGACGCTGTCGGGACACAACGAGGCCGTGTCCTCGGTGCTGTGGAGCGACGGGGAGGAGCTCTGCAGTGCATCATGGGACCACACGGTCCGAGTCTGGGACGTGGAGACGGGAGAGACAAAGACCACACTGGTAGGAGACACACAACAGACACACAACAGACACACAACAGACACACAGACACACAACAGACACACAGGAGACACACAACAGACACACAGGAGACACACAGGAGACACACAGGAGACACACAACAGACACACAGGAGACACACAACAGACACACAGGAGACACACAGGAGACACACAGGAGACACAACAGACACACAGGAGACACACAGGAGACACACAGGAGACACAACAGACACACAACAGACACACAGGAGACACACAACAGACATAAATGAGCCGTTAACACAGCATGAAGAGATGAGTTTAGTTTTAGTTTCACTGGGACTTTAAAGGAATGTAGACCTGCAGAAGTCGGTGAAACATGAAGTTCTGTAGAAGAGAACCGTGTTAAAGTTCCTGATGTTTGTTCTCCACAGACGGGCAGCAAAGTGTTCAACTGCATCTCCTACTCTCCTCTGTGCCGCCGGCTCGCCTCAGGAAGCACCGACAGACACATCAGGCTGTGGGACCCTCGCACCAAAGGTACCCACCCAGACTACGATGCTGCTACAGGCTGCTACAGGCTACTACAGGCTGCTGCTGCAGGCTGCTACAGGCTGCTGCTGCTACAGGCTGCTGCTACAGGCTGCTACAGGCTGCTACAGGCTGCTGCTACAGGCTGCTGCTGCTACAGGCTGCTGCTACAGGCTGCTGCAGGCTGCTACAGGCTGCTGCTACAGGCTGCTACAGGCTGCTGCTGCAGGCTGCTGCTACAGGCTGCTGCAGGCTGCTGCTACAGGCTGCTACAGGCTGCTGCTACAGGCTGCTGCTGCAGGCTGCTGCAGGCTGCTGCAGGCTGCTGCAGGCTGCTGCTACAGGCTGCTGCTACAGGCTGCTACAGGCTGCTACAGGCTGCTACAGGCTGCTACAGGCTGCTGCTACAGGCTGCTGCAGGCTGCTGCTACAGGCTGCTACAGGCTGCTGCTACAGGCTGCTGCTGCAGGCTGCTGCTACAGGCTGCTGCAGGCTGCTGCTACAGGCTGCTGCTACAGGCTGCTACAGGCTGCTGCTACAGGCTGCTGCAGGCTGCTGCTACAGGCTGCTACAGGCTGCTGCTACAGGCTGCTGCTGCAGGCTGCTGCTACAGGCTGCTGCAGGCTGCTGCTACAGGCTGCTACAGGCTGCTACAGGCTGCTGCTACAGGCTGCTACAGGCTGCTGCAGGCTGCTGCTACAGGCTGCTACAGGCTGCTACAGGCTGCTGCAGGCTGCTGCTACAGGCTGCTGCTGCAGGCTGCTGCTACAGGCTGCTGCAGGCTGCTGCTGCAGGCTGCTGCAGGCTGCTGCTACAGGCTGCTGCAGGCTGCTGCTACAGGCTGCTGCTACAGGCTGCTGCTGCAGGCTGCTACAGGCTGCTACAGGCTGCTGCAGGCTGCTACAGGCTGCTGCAGGCTGCTACAGGCTGCTACAGGCTGCTACAGGCTGCTGCAGGCTGCTACATGCTGCTGCAGGCTGCTGCTACAGGCTGCTGCAGGCTGCTGCTACAGGCTGCTGCAGGCTGCTGCAGGCTGCTACAGGCTGCTGCTACAGGCTGCTGCAGGCTGCTGCTACAGGCTGCTGCTACAGGCTGCTGCTACAGGCTGCTGCTACAGGCTGCTACAGGCTGCTACAGGCTGCTGCAGGCTGCTGCTACAGGCTGCTGCAGGCTGCTGCTACAGGCTGCTACAGGCTGCTACAGGCTGCTGCTACAGGCTGCTGCTACAGGCTGCTACAGGCTGCTGCAGGCTGCTGCAGGCTGCTACAGGCTGCTGCAGGCTGCTGCAGGCTGCTACAGGCTGCTACAGGCTGCTGCTGCAGGCTGCTGCAGGCTGCTGCAGGCTGCTACAGGCTGCTACAGGCTACAGGCTGCTGCTGCTGCAGGCTGCTGCTACAGGCTGCTGCAGGCTGCTGCTACAGGCTGCTGCAGGCTGCTACAGGCTGCTGCTACAGGCTGCTGCAGGCCACAGAATGCTGAACGTTTAGTCTGCATCTGAATATCTTTATTTTCATTACACAAATTGAGGTAGAAGCTCTGAGATTCAAAGAAACTTCTACATAATACAAAACAAGTTAAAGTAACGAGGTAGAAGTGATAAAAATCAATCTATAAATCTAAATATTGATGAAGTGTTTCAGGTGAGTGTCTGTGCAGTAACAGTCTGTTTTTGTCTTGTTGTTTCATGTCCGTCCCTGTTTTTGTCTCATGTCCGTCCCTGTTTTTGTCTCATGTCCGTCCCTGTTTTTGTCTCCTGTCCCCGTCCCTGTTTTTGTCTCATGTCCGTCCCTGTTTTTGTCTCATGTCCGTCCCTGTTTTTGTCTCCTGTCCCCGTCCCTGTTTTTGTCTCATGTCCGTCCCTGTTTTTGTCTCATGTCCGTCCCTGTTTTTGTCTCATGTCCGTCCCTGTTTTTGTCTCATGTCCGTCCCTGTTTTTGTCTCATGTCCGTCCCTGTTTTTGTCTCATGTCCGTCCCTGTTTTTGTCTCATGTCTGTCCCTGTTTTTGTCTCATGTCCGTCCCTGTTTTTGTCTCCTGTCCCCGTCCCCTCAGACGGCTCCCTGGTGCTGCTGTCTCTGACATCACACTCCGGCTGGGTGACGGCCGTGAAGTGGGCGCCGTCACACGAGCACCAGCTGGTCTCCGGCTCGCTGGACAACCTGGTGAAGCTGTGGGACACCAGAAGGTCTGGATCACACTGACACTGTTACATCACTTCATAATGCTCATCAATGACTCTGATCAGAACAGAACCAGGGCTGATAGATCAGGTCATTTAGAAACATGCAGATCAATTAAAGGATGAAGATCTCCAGCTTCTACTACTGTGGAACCATTAAAGTTTATATTAACCACAGACTTTATATAATTAATAGACGTCGTCAGCGTGAGTCACCTGGAGCTTTGACGTCTTACTGACAGTAAACTGAGCAGCGACTCCAACAAACGCTGAACAAGACATTTAATGAACAAAACCTTCAGATAATACGTCATTAAGTCAAAATACAGTCAAAGGGTCAAAGTTATGAGACCAAACCGCTAAACCTCCTTATATAACGTTATATATATATTATATATATTATATCTTTATTGACACGTTGCCGTGGATACACATTGCTCTGCTTCTCTCCTGGTGACGGCTCGCCTTGTCAGTGACCTGTCAATCAAAGGTAGCCCCGCCCCAAATCATACAATTCTTTATCTTCTACTTCTTCTAAATGGGGCCATTATTAGAACTATTGACATCAGATTGTTTACTAGTGATTGAGACCATAAAAAACATTTCTGAGCTAATAAATCAAGTGACAAGTTTTCTCATTTTGTATTGAAATGAATGGACCCAAATGCTTCTGCAGCTGTCGCTGTTGGTTGTATTTAGAGATTCATCAGGATCTAAACAGCAGAACTTCTTTATTTCTGCTTCTTTTAGACTTAATTTGACTCTCAGCAGCTCAGAAAGAGTTTGACTGCATCCAGTCGTCTGTTAACTCCCCCACTAACTCTTTAAGTCTCTATTTCTTCTTCTTCTTCTTCTTCTTCTTCTTCTTCTTCTTCTTCTTCTTCTTCTTCTTCTTCTTCTTCTTCTTCTTCTTCTTCTTGTGTGAATAAACTAACGTGTCTCTGTTGTTGTCTCAGCTGTAAGGCTCCTCTCTACGACCTCGCAGCTCACGAGGACAAAGTCTTCTGTGTGGACTGGACAGAAAACGGGGTGAGAAAATATTATTTAATATAATCAGTTTATTGTAGATAAATAAAAGGATAATCTACTGGAGAAGATTCTGCACAGACGGACTCGATGCTTGACGTTAATGTGACTTTTTTTCTTGTCTTTTTTTTTAAGTCATTTTGTGTCTTTTGTTGTCTTTTTTTAGTTATTTTGTCTTTTGCCATTTTGTGTCTTCTGTGGGGTTTTTTTGGTCATTTTGTCGTCTCATTTTGTGTCTTTTTATAGTCATTTTGTGTCTTTTTTTAGTCATTTTGTGTATTTTTCGGTCATTTTGTGTCTTTTTTTAGCCATTCTGTGTCTTTTTTAGTCATTTTGTGTATTTTTCGGTCATTTTGTGTCTTTTTCTGGTCATTTTGTGTATTTTTTGGTCATGTTGTGTCTTTTTTTAGTCATTTTGTGTATTTTTTGGTCATGTTGTGTCTTTTTTTAGTCATTTTGTGTATTTTTTAGTCATTTTGTGTATTTTTTGGTCATGTTGTGTCTTTTTTTAGTAATTTTGTGTATTCTTTGGTCATGTTGTGTATTTTTTGGTCATGTTGTGTATTCTTTGGTCATGTTGTGTCTTTTTTTAGTCCTCTAATAAAACCTAAATGTGCTGTTGATTGTGTCCTGCAGCTGATGCTGAGCGGCGGAGCAGACAACAAGCTGTACAGCTACAGATACTCGGCCTGTCAGACGGACGCCGGAGCCTGAAGGTCATCAGAAGTTCATCAGTGACAAACGGAGGAGAAATACTCTGAGTTCTGTACAAACTGTCCACATATTTTACCCTCTCCATTTTTACACATATTTTCTTATGGATTGTCTTTGTGTTCCTGTAAGCCCAGAAAGATATAAATTAATTTTGTCTCCTAAAACGTCTCGTGTCTCATCCTTCAGTCAGTTTCTGTGCTGGGACGACAACAGTTTGATTGTTTAAATGTTGTGCTTAAACAACTTGATTTAAGAGAAATGATACCAAAGGGGGCGTGGCCAAGCTAAGGGGGCGGGGCAGTATATATACACTATATATATATTAAACGATAAAATAAAGGAATTTACAGATATATTCCCATAATAATCAAACATTTTTGATGCATTTTTTACTTTAAAATATGAAGTAATTATAGGTTGTTTCATGTCAGTAATTAATATTTAAATACAACATAAATGTTCTAATAACTTTTATTAAATTAAAGATTTCCTCTGCTGCCTGCAGTGACTGAAAACCTCCAGCAGGGGGCGCACCTCAAACATACACTATATATATATATATATATATATACACACATATTATGTGTATAAATATATATAAGCAGGCTGTTTCCAGGGGAGAAAAGGACCCTGATGCTCTTGTCAATCAGTCAACAATCTGCAGCTGGAAATGAACCAATCAACAACCAGCTGCAGAATCATTCTGGTTTTAGGGGGAAAGACTGAAGAAGACAGAAGACTGGAACCTGTTCTTGTTTCCCACCACAACTTTATATGTCGACCTTTTTAAACACCTGAAACCAGTCTCAGGGAGAAACGAGGAGGAGGACCAGGAGAACCACAGCAGCACCTCCCTCCAGAACCTCAGCAGGCAAGAACTCAACATAATACTGCATAGTACTTCATTCAGACACTGCAACACTTTTACACTTAAAAATATTCAAATCGGTTAAACAAAACATGAGTAATGAGTAAATGTAAGAGATATTTTCAATTACGTCTGAATGAATCGACTCATTGGCTCAATTACCACATAAACTGAGTAAATGTAACTGAAATATTATGTTAAGTATATGGAAAACTGAGTAGAAATCACTAAACAAACTGAGTAAATATACAATGTAAAAAATGTTTGTAGAAATTACAGTAAAACTGTCAAATTGCATCAGAAATAGGTCGTAAAATGGAACATTGTACATCACCGTAGTAGATACTTTTAATTACTGTTAATCAAAGAATAGCATAAAACTTTAAATTCTCCTGTCATAAACTGTAGAAAACACACAGTTGTGCTGCAAAAATAAACAATTTTCATGTAAAATGAATGGAGAAATACCATGATGACACAATTATCCTGAAAGTAATGGGATTATTCAGTATAAATTACAGTTTTTTTGCTGATATTTACATTTACATACGCTCACTGTATTTCTTACGGTGAAGTTCTGGCAACCACAGCTGCCGGTATTTTACCGTAAATTAAAGAGATTTCTTTTTACAGTGTAATTGAAAACATTTGTAGGATATAACTGCAAATTTGCTTATGATTTACTTAAAAATTGTGTTTTACTGACTGATTTTACACTTATTACAAATATTTAAACCATGTAATCTGTGAGTCAAATATTAATTTATTTTGAAGAAGTAAACTTAATTTATAAATGGATATTTTACACAAAGATTCCTGTTGGAGTTCTACTAATGAAGTTTGATGTTGTCAACTCAAATAGTCATCATGATGATATTCAGTATTTTTATTGAGTATAATACCTTTATATTTATATTAGTGTCACATTTACAGGCTCCTTGGATCATTTCTTAGTGTATTTATTAACTGCAACCTGTGTTATTTATCCTTTTAGTTGCTGTGTCTTTGTGAATACGAGCCGAGGTTGGCTTAGTTTTAATAATTAATAATTATAACAGATATAATGATGGGCTAAAGAAAACAAACTGTAAATATCAGGATCAGTGAAGTTATAATCAATTACTTATAATAATAATAATTATAAGTTATAATCTGATGGTGATAAATCTGTTACAGTAAAATACTTTAATATCACTGATTCCCATCGTCTGTTTATGTTAAAAACGCCTCAGTTATTGTCTTTATTTTCTTGTTTTGAATGTTATTATAGGGCAGAAATTCATCATAATGAAATAATAATTTAATTTAAATACAAACTATTCCACTTGTTGTATAAATTAACTTAAATAAATAACTATAAACTGATGCAAATATCATCTGAATCATAGTTTTTGGCTCTAATTTAACCGTTTATGTCCTCCTCAAATTTATTACTTTTTATTTGTTTATTATTATACTATTAAATCAACAGACATCAATATTTTTTTCAGACTTTTTTCCGTAAATCTCAAACAACTTGTTCAAAACTACCAAACATTAAATCACTTTAAATTCATCTTTTGGATGAAAATTTTGTCTGAAAATGATTTAATGTTTGGTAGTTTTGAACAAGTCTGAAGTTGTTTAAGAGATTAATGAAAATAATCATAAACAAATATTGATGTTTGGTGATTTAATATCAGTTTTAGTGTGTACGAGGGTCACCAGAGGGTTAAAATGCACCGATGAGGATAAAAGACATGGAAGGGTTAAAAACAAAGGATTAAAAAATATTACTAAAAAGAAAAGTTCCTGCAAAATGTCATGCCTCAAGCTGGAACACAGCAAAATGATCAACACATGGAAAAAAGAGAGAAATGTCCAAATATTCCTGAGGAGAGAAGAAGGATTAAAGAAATATAAGAAACAAAATGTTAAGACTCATTTAAAACTCTATAAAGTTTATAAACTTGTTGTTGTTTCTACATGTTAAACATAAAGACTCAGCTGAACATTAATCAATAAAACCTGGAAATAGAATATTGGAGATCGATAGAAAGCGAGCGGAGAGAGTTTTCTGATGTTAAAGTGCTCGATGGAAGCGATCAACTCAACAATAAATATGGAAAATATATGGAGGGCATGAAATATGAACATTAATATTTAATGAGCCGAAGTTTTAAAGTCTGAGGCTGCACCAACTAAATCTGCTTTATTCTAATAAAACAATAAAGACTTCTCTCTAAATATCAGCAAAGTAAAGCAGAATGTTTATTATATTATGTTTTTATTTATATATCAGTATAAACTGGTTGCATCATTAACCCTCTGAGCATATTTTCTCTTTATATTCCACATAATATTTACTATACTCATGTTTGGTATTTGGTATTTTCTCAGCACAACTTCAACATGATCTGACTATTATTTTTTCACTTGAACGCACTTTATTAACACATTGAGCCCAAAAAATACACAAAAATCATGAAATCTGAAATAAAATTTTACTATTTATGACAATAAAAACCACCAACATGCTCAATGAACTGTTTCAGACCTGAAAAATGTAAACATAGGTTGCAAATATGAACATATGAAGGTAAAATTCAAATATAATAAAACTATACATAAAAAATGACCATAAAACATGTTTATTTATAGGGACAGTGTTGGATGATTAGAGCCTTTTTTCCATTTTTGCCTCGTCCCATCCTACTTTTACTCTTGAATAAATATTTCTGTATTATCAAATTAAAATGATCATATCTTTGGTGTTACGTGACCTCGGAACATCAAACAGAAGACTGGATAAAGTTTAAAGTTTTTCTTGTTATGGCGCTTTAATAAAAGTTATCTGATCAAAGAGGATTAATCAGCATTAGATAGAATTTTCCTTCTGAGACATTTTCTCTCTTATTATTTAATGTTCCTCTACATCCTCTAGTTTATTCTAACAGCTGATCATTAGATTAATAAACCAACCAGGAAATGATGATGGTGCGTTATTGATCCCAGCAGCTGTTTGCTCACATATGATCAGTTAAATGAACATTAATGCATCAGTGATTATAATCCGATATGATAATGTGCATCAAGAGAGCTTCTGGTGCTTCACCACAGGATGATTTCTGCACTTTAAAGATTTTATTCGTCTGTAAACAAACTCTCCTCTGATGGTTGCAGGAAACCAGAACCGGCTGACGGAGGATCCTCAAGTTTCTGGTGGCTTCTGATGGTTTCTGGTGGTCTCTGATGGTTTCTGGTGGTTTCTGGTGGTTTCTGGTGGTTTCTGATGATTTCTGGTGGTCTCTGATGGTTTCTGAATGTTTCTGATGGTTTCTGAATGTTTCTGGTGGTTTCTGATGGTTTCTGGTGGTTTCTGGTGGTTTCTGAAGGTTTCTGGTGGTTTCTGAAGGTTTCCGTTGGTTTCTGGTGGTTTCTGATGATTTCTGGTGGTCTCTGATGGTTTCTGATGATTTCTGGTGGTCTCTGATGGTTTCTGAATGTTTCTGATGGTTTCTGAATGTTTCTGGTGGTTTCTGATGGTTTCTGATGGTTTCTGATGGTTTCTGGTGGTTTCTGAAGGTTTCCGTTGGTTTCTGGTAGTTTCTGATGGTTTCTGATGGTTTCTGGTGGTTACTGATGGTTTTTGATGGTTTCTGAAGGTTTCTGAAGGTTTCTGATGGTTTCTGATGGTTTCTGAAGGTTTCTGGTGGTTTCTGATGGTTTCTGATGGTTTCTGAAGGTTTCTGGTGGTTTCTGATGGTTTCTGATGGTTTCTGATGGTTTCTGAGGCTCAAACATCAGAAACATGTTTCCTCCTCCTGCTCTGAGACTCTTCAGCTCTCCAGGTTTGTTCGCCTGCAGCAGATTTGCATCCTGATTGTGAAACGTGTTGGTATGTGGGAGGAAAGTGTGGAACATGCTGCTGTGTGAAGCGTCTGTCAGCTGATCAGCTCGCTCCACTCAGCAACAAGACGAAGACGAAGAAGAGGAGGAAGAGAGGAGAGAGAGGGAGTGTTTATCAGCAGGCAGACGGAGAATCAGCAGCTCTGCAGCTTCACTTTGTGATCCACAACACAAAGTTTGAGGATTGAAGGTGATCGGAGAGGAAAGATGAACCAGACGGCGTCCGTGTCTCATCAGATCGAGTGTCAGACGGTCAAAGACTCGAAGGTAAAACTCAAACTTTATTTATTTCAGCTTTCACACTGTCAGCAGCCTTTAAACCAGACACTACAGCTGCAACATTTATTACATTAATCAAACAATAATCGATTATTAAATTAATCTTCAACTATTTTACTAATCCAATAATTGGTTTGAGCAGTTTCTTTAAAGACAGTGAGTCCAAATTCTCTGATTTCAGCTTCTTCACTGTGAATATTTCTGGTTTCTTTGTTCCTTTATGACAATAAACTGGATATCTCTTTGGTTTGTGGACAAAACAAGAGATTTGAAGACGTCCGAGAATGAAAATAATCGTTAGTTGCAGCCCTAATCTGATTATTAATCATATATCAATATGTTGACTCAATTAAAAAGCCTTATTAACTCATGCTTAAATTAATGTAAAACTGCCTTTCAGTGGGCTGTTGATTTAAATCTTAATGCCCCGAGACTTTAGAAATGTTTTTTTTCTCTTTATTGGGTTTTTTCCCCTTTCATTCACATACAAAAACAAAGAAGATGCATGGTAATTTATGCTTCAAATCAACACGAAAGAACAGAATGATCGTAGAAAAATAAAAAACAACAAACAAACAAAAGCCTAGGAGGAGTCAAATCAAATACACAACAATAACAAGGTTTACAAATAAAATAAAGAGATTTAAATGGTAATACTTTTTGCCCCCTGTTGGTTGTTAGAAATAAATGTCAAATTACATCAGAAATATGGCGTAAAATTTAATTGTATATCACCGTAGTAGACACTTTTAATTACCGTAAATCAAAGAATAGCACAACACTTTTACTTTTACTGTCATAAACTGGAAGATACGCACAGTTTTACTGTAAAAATATAAATGGAGAAATACAATGATGTGTGAATGAATGACACAATTACCCTAAAATAACGGGAATATTCAGTCTAAATGACAGTTTTTGCTGATATTTACATTTAAATCCACAGTAGAAAAACCACTCACTGTATTATTTACGGTGAAGTTCTGTCAACCACAGCTGCTGGTATTTTACAGTAAATTAAACAGATCATTTTTACAGTGAACATAAAGAGTTTTACACATATTGATAAATGTATGACATCGTGTGTGAATCACTGAAACTTTAAATGGTGTATTTTAATATTTGACCTCTTTTTTTTTATCTGTGATGCTGCTTGGAAACTTTCTGATAAAAAACAACTAAGAACTGAAAATAAGATCCTCCACACATCAACCACATGGCAGATCAAAGTGCCTTTATGTATGTAGTGACCTCTTCATGTTTTATGGATAATATTCAGAGAATAAAGCTCTGAGGTTAAATCACTTCATGCAAAGCTGCAGACAGGAAGAGGAGCAGCTCTTTAATCTGCTGCAGCAGGAGGAATAATCTCCTAATTTATGCAGAGAAAACTCTTTTCTTGTTGCCTTTAGAGGAACTTTCGAGGCTCAAACAGCAGCTCACCAGTCAAGAGAACATTATTTCTGAGGCTGTGAGTGGTTTTATTGTGTCATAAATCTGCGCTCAGTAATCCAGCTTCTAAAGCTGCTGCAGCCTCTGGAGAAACATGAGAGTTTAGCAGCACAAGGCTGCCGGAGCTCAGGAGACTTTATTTTATTCTTTCTGCACAACTAATGGTGTGAACTCACAGATTCAGTAACACTCATGTAAGCTTTTAATATAGATGCATACAGATGTGTTTTTATTGGCTAATTAGCAGCATTATGTGCTGGTTCAATGAGTCAAAGCTTGTTTGTGCTCAAGTTCATCATTGATTTGTTGTTGTTGTCACTACAGAGACAGTAACTTTTCTTTGTGTTTCCTGTGCAGTTTAAAGGATAATCAGAGAGAGAGATTTGGTGTTTGCAGGTTTCAGCCCGGAGCGGAGCAGAAATGCCTCTAAACTCACTACACCTGTGTTTTAGTGCAGCTAAATATTATAATATAAATATTAGGGCTGCACGACTATGGCCGAAATGATAATCACGATTATTTTGATCAATATTGTAATGACGATTATTATCACGATTATTCATCGTGTTAGGGAAAACGTCTGTATTTTTACTGCACTACTTTTAAACAAACAACAGGAACAGTTTTTAGTGTCTGGTGCTTGTTGTAAACAAAACTAACTGCTAAACTAACACCTCCTGCAGCAGCAGCACATACACACTGTACTGCTACAGAGCTAACTGTTAGCACATACACACTGTACTGCTACAGAGCTAACTGTTAGCCTGTTAGCACATACACACTGTACTGCTACAGAGCTAACTGTTAGCCTGTTAGCCCATACACACTGTACTGCTACAGAGCTAACTGTTAGCCTGTTAGCCCATACACACTGTACTGCTACATAGCTAACTGTTAGCACATACACACTGTACTGCTACAGAGCTAACTGTTAGCACATACACACTGTACTGCTACAGAGCTAACTGTTAGCCTGTTAGCACATACACACTGTACTGCTACAGAGCTAACTGTTAGCCTGTTAGCACATACACACTGTACTGCTACAGAGCTAACTGTTAGCACATACACACTGTACTGCTACATAGCTAACTGTTAGCCTGTTAGCCCATACACACTGTACTGCTACATAGCTAACTGTTAGCCTGTTAGCACATACACACTGTACTGCTACAGAGCTAACTGTTAGCCTGTTAGCACATACACACTGTACTGCTACAGAGCTAACTGTTAGCACATACACACTGTACTGCTACAGAGCTAACTGTTAGCCTGTTAGCACATACACACTGTACTGCTACAGAGCTAACTGTTAGCCTGTTAGCACATACACACTGTACTGCTACAGAGCTAACTGTTAGCACATACACACTGTACTGCTACAGAGCTAACTGTTAGCCTGTTAGCACATACACACTGTACTGCTACAGAGCTAACTGTTAGCCTGTTAGCACATACACACTGTACTGCTACAGAGCTAACTGTTAGCACATACACACTGTACTGCTACAGAGCTAACTGTTAGCCTGTTAGCACATACACACTGTACTGCTACAGAGCTAACTGTTAGCACATACACACTGTACTGCTACAGAGCTAACTGTTAGCCTGTTAGCACATACACACTGTACTGCTACAGAGCTAACTGTTAGCCTTAAAGTGCTTACACAGGGTCTAAGGACAGGGGGAGTCGTACCATGTACAGTCTGTAAAGCCCTTTGAGGCAAATCTGTGAGTTGTGATTTTGGGTTATATAAATAAAATTGATTTGATTGATTTGATTTGCTTGATTACATGACATGTTGAACTGGAGATGTGAGCTGAGTAGAAGCAGAAACTTTCCCGTCCTTTGCTGTTGATTTAAAGTGATTTAGAGCAGATTTTAAACATCAAGTTGTTTGTAGAGGACATGAAACTGCTCTGCTTGATCTTGTTTTCAGGTCTTTAGAGGTTTCAGACCTTCTTCACCACCCAGATCTCCAGTTGGTTCAGTGATAACAACATAGAGAGGAACTAATGAATGTAGTTTGTTGTCCTTGCAGTCGGATTAAAGGACCCACATGCTTTAAAAGCTCTAATATTAGTGAATATCCGTCTCTCGATGAAGAATAAGAGCCTGATGTTTCGGCCCACTCAGGGTTCATCTCTGACAGTTCATCTGCAGGTCGAGCTGCTTCGCTTCCTGTAAACGCTGCAGACTGAAGCCGCCGGTGACCTTTGACCCGTCAGCAGCTCACAGTGCGTCAATCATCTCGACACAAATCAAAAGGTTTTCTGGAGGCGTGAGGCTAAACATAGCTGCTGATTCACACTGAAAACGGGTACATTTTAAAGCAGAAAACTGCAAATGTTTGGCATTTCTCTCACTGAATGACTTAAATATGATCATTCAATTTATTTTCTGGAACAAAACAGCCTCTTTAAAGCTTTAACGGCAGCAGGTTCCTAAATGAAAATGATCCGATTTGAATTATTTCAGTCAGATGTGCAGACAGGCAGTTAAAGTAAAAACACTGGAGCTGTTTCAGATGTCTGCTGATATTATATTCATTAATGTTTCAATGGCCTCAGATATCTTCAGTCTGACACATTTATTAAATACTGACATATTTATTGACTGGTTCTGGGGTTAATGTTATCAGTGAGATCTATCTCTAGCTTCTTCTTATTAAATGTAGTTTGTTTTAACAGGCTAATTAACTTTATTAATAATGTGAACAGTTTCCACAGTAGACGCAGCATAAAAATCACTGCATTTTTATGAAATATGGTAAAAACTGGCTCATTTTATTTAAACTTCATTCTCATTTTCTGCTTGTTGCTAAGTAACTTGTTATTCAAGGACTGTACACACACACACACACACACACACACACACACAAACACAAACACACACACACACATGTACATATCATTCAGATCACAGGGTCAGGAGAGTGGGAGTGTGTTCACACGCTGCCTGCCCGGCGCCCATACGAAGCCATGAGAAGCTCAAATGAAAACAGAGAGGTTGACTTTATAGCTAAATAAACGACACGCTGCTCAAAAGCTCCACATTTTTCCCCACATGCTCTCTTCTCTATCACCATAAGTTTCAATTTGTGATGGCAGCCATATAAAATCTATGAGAACCAATATATCTTCCACACCACTCAGAAGGTCAATTTTGGTGTCAAAATCTACATTTTCTGGGTCAAAGAATCATTTAAATCTGTTGAGAATATCACTAGATGATTATTTGATCTAATAGATATGCTCATTTTCACCATGTATTTACCTATTTTCCAACTCATTTTCTAAGTGATCAGACATGTATTAAGCATGTGCAGAGTGCAAAACCATCAACTCTGCCACAATTTTTTTTAAAATAAATGTTTATGTTTATAAAAGTAATTTGCAGATCCAGAAGTTTTTCTTTTGACTCCATATTTATCACTCGCTTTTTAAACTTTTGAATTTGACACAAAAGTTTTTGAACTTCAATGAAAACTTTTTTCAACACAAATGTATTTTACCTGAAACATTTTTCAGTTAGAGGCAAGACTGACTTCATGTCTGCAGTGTGTGTGTGTCTCTCTGTGTGTGTGTGTATATATATATATATATATATGAATGAAAGTATAGCTTTACTACACACTTATTGAAAACAACATATACAGTACAAGTTATGAATGAAAGAGCTAATGCCAGTGTTTCATGGTAGATTCATATTAATTATCAAACTTTACAACAGAAAAGTCATAATTTCACAAATAATTAAACTTTGATAGTTAAGTTAATTAATAGACCAGATTGTCCATAAAATGATTTTGCCTAAACTCAGTAACAGCAGATCTGTTTTTTTATTGAACCTGTGACAGGGAACAGACTGCCAGCAGAAAATCTGTGAATATTAACGTTGGACCATCTGTGACGGTGGAGTAAAGGAGCTCATTAGCATTTTAGCTTTTGTGCGTTTCTATGCATCAGTTGCTAATTTAACCCTGCGTCCTCCTACTCAGTGAAACAGATCGGCCCCGACAGCGTTTTAATACTCCGAACCCTTCAATGAGTCATTAAAAACACACATTAGTTTATAAAAGCTGCAGAGCTGCAGCCTACGCTGCTACTCTTACTGAAGCACACACACACACACTCATGTGTGTGTGTGTGTGTGTGTGTATATATATACATATATGTGGATACATATACACATATGTGTGTGTGTGTGTGTGTGTGTGTATATATGTATATATATTTGTATATATGTATATATGTGTGTATATATATGTGTATGTATGTATATGTATGTGATGGATTTTTATTTTCACATTTCTTTATAGTAAAAGAACAGTAAAATAACATATAACTTATATTTATACTTAGACAGTTGTTTTGGACAGGCTTTGACAGTTGTTGTGGACAGTTGTTGTTGACAGTTGTGGACAGACATTGTTGGAAGTTGTTGTTGACAGTTGTGGACAGTTGTGGACAGGCGTGGTGGCAGTTGTTGTGGACAGTTGTTCTGGACAGGTGTTGTTGACAGTTGTTGTTGTGGACAGTTGTAGACAGGCGTGGTGGCAGTTGTTGTGGACAGGCGTTGTTGAAAGGTGTTGTGGACAGGTGTTGTGGACAGTTGTGGACACTCGTTGTGGACAGTTGTTGTGGACAGGCGTTGTTGACAGTTATGGACAGTTGTTGTGGACAGGCTTGTGGACAGGCGTTGTGGACAGGAGTTGTTGACAGTTGTTGTGGACAGACTTGTGGACAGGCGTTGTGGACGGTTGTTGTGGACAGGCGTTGTGGACAGGAGTCGTTGACAGTTGTTGTGGACAGTTGTTGTGGACAGGCGTGGTGGCAGTTGTTGTGGACAGACTTGTGGACAGGCGTTGTGGACAGTTGTTGTGGACAGGAGTTGTGGACAGGCGTTGTGGACAGGTGTTGTGGACAGTTGTTGTGGACAGGAGTTGTGGACAGGTGTTGTGGACAGGTGTTGTGGACAGTTGTTGAGGACAGGCGTTGTGGACAGTTGTTGTGGACAGGTGTTGTGGACAGGTGTTGTGGACAGTTGTTGAGGACAGGCGTTGTGGACAGGCGTTGTGGACAGGTGTTGTGGACAGGTGTTGTGGACAGTTGTTGTGGACGGTTGTTGTGGACAGTTGTTGTGGACAGGCGTTGTGGACGGTTGTTGTGGACAGACTTGTGGACAGGCGTTGTGGACAGTTGTTGTGGACAGGCGTTGTGGACGGTATATAACGGTAACAATGTATATATTGCCAAAGCAAGCATCAGAAAAAAAGATAACAAGGTAAGGAAAGCAATATTTACAATAAATTATTATAATTCTATTACTCATTTTAAAAGAAAAGAAAAACTAATAACAATAAAAGAAAGCAATATTTACAATCATTGAATTACAATCAATATATAATTTATACAATCTAACTGTCCCAGCAAAAAAAGAAGAAAAATAAAAACAAAACAACCAACAGCTGTGTGTCACTGGCTGTCCCTCAGTGTGTGACAGGCAGAAACATAGACTGCTGCTAATCTAATCTAGAGCTCTGTGACTCTTCCCCGAGGAGGAACGGCAGTTTTTCCTCATCTGACCATTTTAAAAAACCTTTTTGACGAATTCAAATTTTTGGAAATATGTTTCTCTAATTAGTTCATATTTTTGACATTTGGTGTGGAAGTGTAGCTCTGTCTCAGGCTGACTGAGGCTGCAGTGGCAGCCCAGCCTCTGCTCTGCAGGGAGCAGCTCTTCCTGGTCCTCCCTGTTTCCACAGCCAGCCTGTGTTCACTCAGGCTGGCTGTGAAAACAGGGAGGATCAGGGAATATTAAATAAAATTAAATAAATACAAATTATTTAAATAATTAAAAAATAACAAAACAAATAAGGGACGGAATGTGATGATGTCATGTGCCATGTGATGATGATATCATAGAACCAAGATCAAAGCAAGACATGATGATGTCATGTGATGATGTCATAGAACCAAGATGAAAGAGCCCAAATCAAAGCAAGACATGATGATGTCATGCTGACATCATCGCTGCTTGATCTGGAATCTTATATATGTAGCCAGACTCTTGGATCAGGATTAGTTTGTCTCTATCAGGGTTAACACGAGTCCAGTTAGGTTGGAGGTTAGAGTAACAACTAACATACCACAGTGACAACAATTAGAAATGGCTGCAGCAAAAGTAACCCGGGCTGAATATGTCAAACTGCCATCAATGTTCAGAAATCCCAAAGAGGCAGAGGTGTTGGTCAGGCAGGAGGTGAGCAAAAACATCATGCATCTTAAACCGCGACCACAGAATAAACTTCTCAAGGCGCGGCAGAGGATGCAGGAGGCCAACCAGCCTGAGGAACAGTCTCGTAAGTTCAACAGGGTGGTTTTAAGGTCTCACCTCGATCAGGAGAACCTGGCCATGGCTGAGATGAAGAGACGAGAACAAAAAGTCCTTCAAGCAGCAGAAAGCAGGCTAGATGAGGAGATGGAGTCAAACGCGAAAGAAGCTTTGAGGTTGGACCAAGAGAAAACCTCTCAGAGAAAGCTTCAGACCTGTGCTACAGCTGAATTTAATGTCCGGCAAAAGAAGGAGAAGGACCAGCTGAAAGCACAGGAGAGACTGCACCAGAAGAGGGAAGGAGAAAAGCTCAGGGCCCTCGATGATCGGTATGCCCAGGAACAAAAGAGGCAGGCAGAAAAACAGAAGAAAGAGTTGAGGAGGACGACTCTTAAAGACAGGGCTGAGGACATTTCCAGAAGAAACCTCAACAAAGCGGCAGAGGAACAGGCTTTGATGGCTGAGGACCAGAAAGCCAAACGTATTCAGCTGGAAAAGGAAGAACAGATGCTGAAAAGAAAAGCTGAAGAGGCTGAAAGGTCCAGGAAGCGCCAGGTACCTAAAAATATTGTTAGGGAAAAGCTTGCGGCCTCAAAGAAGGAGAAGGCTGCCGCCGAGGCTCTGCGCGAGGAACTGAGGCTTGCCAAGGACGTGGCCAAGAGAGAGGCTGAATGGGTAAAGCAGCAGAAGGAGAAGGAGGAGAAAGAGGCTGCGTCACTTCAGGCCTTCTCTGCCCACAGACACAGCAAGAAACTGGAGAAGGAGCAGGAGGAAAAGGCTGCACAGCAGAGCACTCTGGACTGGCTTCAGGCTCAGAAGGACGCTGACAGGTTGTTCAAAGCCAAAGAAACAGCAGAGACTGAGAAGATCAGGGAGGAGAATATCAAACTCCATAACTTCAATGTTTCTTTGGCGGCTGAGAAACGTGCTCAGCTCCATACGCTGGAGAGGGACGAGCGTAAGGCTGCGGTGAGGACCGCAGAGCAGAGTGCTGTGGACCAGAAACATCTCCAGCAGTATGTTCTTCAGGACCTCAGTGATGCTGCAGAAAACCTCAAACTGTTTGAGGAACGCCAGAGGCAAGAGATGCAGGAGGCCAACCAGCCTGAGGAACAGTCGAGAAGAAGTTCTTGTAAGTTCAACAGGGTGGTTTTAAGGTCTCACCTCGATCAGGAGAACCTGGCCATGGCTGAGATGAAGAGACGAGAACAAAAAGTCCTTCAAGCAGCAGAAAACAGGTTAGATGAGGAGATGCAGTCAAACGCGAAAGAAGCTTTGAGGTTGGACCAAGAGAAAACCTCTCAGAGAAAGCTTCAGACGTGTGCTACAGCTGAATTTAATGTCCGGCAAAAGAAGGAGAAGGACCAGCTGAAAGCACAGGAGAGACTGCAGCAGAAGAGGGAAGGAGAAAAGCTCAGGGCCCTCGATGATCGGTATGCCCAGGAACAAAAGAGGCAGGCAGAAAAACAGAAGAAAGAGTTGAGGAGGACGACTCTTAAAGACAGGGCTGAGGACATTTCCAGAAGAAACCTCAACAAAGCGGCAGAGGAACAGGCTTTGATGGCTGAGGACCAGAAAGCCAAACGTATTCAGCTGGAAAAGGAAGAACAGATGCTGAAAAGAAAAGCTGAAGAGGCTGAAAGGTCCAGGAAGCGCCAGGTACCTAAAAATATTGTTAGGGAAAAGCTTGCAGCCTCAAAGAAGGAGAAGGCTGCCGCCGAGGCTCTGAGCGAGGAACTGAGGCTTGCCAAGGACGTGGCCAAGAGAGAGGCTGAATGGGTAAAGCAGCAGAAGGAGAAGGAGGAGAAAGAGGCTGCGTCACTTCAGGCCTTCTCTGCCCACAGACACAGCAAGAAACTGGAGAAGGAGCAGGAGGAAAAGGCTGCACAGCAGAGCACTCTGGACTGGCTTCAGGCTCAGAAGGACGCTGACAGGTTGTTCAAAGCCAAAGAAACTGCAGAGACTGAGAAGATCAGGGAGGAGAATGTCAAACTCCATAACTTCAATGTTTCTTTGGCGGCTGAGAAACGTGCTCAGCTCCGTAAGCTGGAGAGGGACGAGCAGAAGGCTGCGGTGAGGACCGCAGAGCAGAGTGCTGTGGACCAGAAACATCTCCAGCAGTATGTTCATCAGGACCTCAGTGATGCTGCAGAAAACCTCAAACTGTTTGAGGAACGCCAGAGGCAAGAGATGCAGGAGGCCAACCAGCCTGAGGAACAGTCGAGAAGAAGTTCTCGTCAGTTCAACAGGGTGGTTTTAAGGTCTCACCTCGATCAGGAGAACCTGGCCATGGCTGAGATGAAGAGACGAGAACAAAAAGTCCTTCAAGCAGCAGAAAGCAGGTTAGATGAGGAGATGGAGTCAAACGCGAAAGAAGCTTTGAGATTGGACCAAGAGAAAACCTCTCAGAGAAAGCTTCAGACGTGTGCTACAGCTGAATTTAATGTCCGGCAAAAGAAGGAGAAGGACCAGCTGAAAGCACAGGAGAGACTGCACCAGAAGAGGGAAGGAGAAAAGCTCAGGGCCCTCGATGATCGGTATGCCCAGGAACAAAAGAGGCAGGCAGAAAAACAGAAGAAAGAGTTGAGGAGGACGACTCTTAAAGACAGGGCTGAGGACATTTCCAGAATAAACCTCAACAAAGCGGCAGAGGAAAAGGCTTTGATGGCTGAGGACCAGAAAGCCAAACGTATTCAGCTGGAAAAGGAAGAACAGATGCTGAAAAGAAAAGCTGAAGAGGCTGAAAGGTCCAGGAAGCGCCAGGTACCTAAAAATATTGTTAGGGAAAAGCTTGCAGCCTCAAAGAAGGAGAAGGCTGCCGCCGAGGCTCTGAGCGAGGAACTGAGGCTTGCCAAGGACGTGGCCAAGAGAGAGGCTGAACGGGCAAAGCAGCAGAAGGAGAAGGAGGAGAAAGAGGCTGCGTCACTTCAGGCCTTCTCTGCCCACAGACACAGCAAGAAACTGGAGAAGGAGCAGGATGAAAAGGCTGCACAGCAGAGCACTCTGGACTGGCTTCAGGCTCAGAAGGACGCTGACAGGTTGTTCAAAGCCAAAGAAACTGCAGAGACTGAGAAGATCAGGGAGGAGAATATCAAACTCCATAACTTCAATGTTTCTTTGGCGGCTGAGAAACGTGCTCAGCTCCATACGCTGGAGAGGGACGAGCGTAAGGCTGCGGTGAGGACCGCAGAGCAGAGTGCTGTGGACCAGAAACATCTCCAGCAGTATGTTCTTCAGGACCTCAGCGATGCTGCAGAAAACCTCAAACTGTTTGAGGAACGACAAAGGCTTGGGCGAGTCATCCTCCCACCCACTCTCTGTGTAGGAAGGAATACCTTAGCTGGAAATGATGCAACCAGTGGAAGGTTGGGCTCTTGCGTTAATGCAGAAGGGTCCAAAAACCTTCCTAAAGATACCAGGAAGCTGCTGTCCAGGCGTCCCATGGCTAATCCCCGATATAATAAACAGATCCAGGTTAGTCATAGGCTCCACCATGAAGAGACCACCATGGTCGACCTGCGGCTGAGCCTCACCGTTGCACCTGCCTCCACCTCCTCAATGCTACCACACATAAGAACGGCAGCCAAGTATTCCAACAATTGATTTGAGCCAGCCTCTGTCCTGTCCCTCAACATTACTACCCTACTCTCTGACATTCCCTCTTTTCTTCCTTTCTTTCAATATAATCTCTTTCATTCTTCCTGTATTTCCCTTGGGGTCTCAGTGGTTAGCACTGACATCCCATAGTTTACGTGCGGGTTTACTCCGGGAGCTCCGGTTTCTTCCCAGTTTATATTAGCAATTGTGTTATTGCTTGATTTTTTTTAAAAAAGAAAAGGAATAGCCTGATTTCTTTATTTCCCTTCAGTTTAAGTGGTTAGGACTGATGTCCCACAGTTTACGTTACGGTTTACTCCGGGTGCTCGGGTTTTTCCAAGTTTAGATTAGCCATTTAGCTTAATTTAAAAAAAAAAAAAGAAAAGAAAAGGAATAGCCTGATTTCTCTTTCCCTTCAGTTTTAGTGGTTAGCACTGATGTCCCACAGTTTACGTTACGGTTTACTCTGGGTGCTCCGGTTTACTCCAGGTGATCCGGTTTCCTCCCAGTTTGTGTTAGCTATTGTGTGATTGCTTAATTTTTCTTTTTTTAAAAGAGAGAAAAGTTATTGCCTGATTTCTTAATATACCTTCAGTCTCAGTGGTTAACACTGATGTCCCACAGTTTACTGAGGGTTTACTCCGGGTGCTCGGGTTTTTCCCAGTTTATATTAGCCATCATATTATTGTTTATTATTTTAAAAAAGAGAGAAAAGAAAAGGAATAGCCTGCTTTCTCTTTTTCCCTTCAGTCTTAGTGGTTAGCACTGATGTCCCATAGTTGACGTTACGGTTTACTCCAAGTGCTCCGGTTTCTTCCCAGTTTAGATTAGCTATTGTGTGATTGCTTAATTTAAAAAAAAGAAAAAGGAATAGTCTGATTTCTTTATTTCCCTTCAGTTTTAGTGGTTAGGACTGATGTCCCACAGTTTACGTGAGGGTTTACTCCGGGTGCTTGGGTTTTCCCAGTTTAGATTAGCCATTATATATAGCTTAATTTAAAAAAAAAGAAAAGAAAAGGAATAACCTAATTTCTTTATTTCCCTTCAGGATCAGTGGTTAGCACTGATGTCCCATAGTTTACATTAGCCATTATTCTATTACTTCATTTAAAAAAGAAAAGGAATAGCCTGTTCTCTATGGTCTTGAGACTATTTTACCACTCTGTTACATATTTCATCTGTACGGGGACTGACCCTCTGCTTGTCAGGGTACATGAATTCCTTTAAGTCAGCTTTCCAGGTCACGCCCCTGTGGGCTTAAATTTCTCTCATTAATACCTGTTAATGCACAGAGGGTGATCTACAAATAGTCCTTGATTTGCACACCTGTTTTGCTATCCACAAATAAAAATTTCTAATTTGCAACTTGTGTTTTGGTTTTTACAAATAAGTGTGTATTTATAAATCCACAATTTTCCATTTGTAAAAACAAAAAAGACATTTGTAAAACAGAAAATTCTGTTTGTGAAGTGTCATTCAGCATTTGTGAATCTCCAATCACACACACGCATCTCTTTCCTCAATGACATATTTTTTGAGACATTGTTGTCGAGAGAATCCACAAACAGCTGGTGATTCACAAATGGCCGCCCTCCTCATCAGTAGGTGGCAGTGTTGTTATTTGCATTGATGGTTTGGACTCTGCTTAAGGTGGACTTACACTTAACATTTGATCTTGCGGTAAAGCCATGGCTGAAGATGGTAAGTAAAACAATTTTCCTTATTACTATATTACTATATTTCCTATATTACATTAAGCACTTATACCGTGAAAATGAAATGAAAACAATGATAACACTATCGCGACACTAACCCTGCACAGCCAGCAGAGCAGAGAGGAAAGAGACATTTTGAGCATAGCTCAAGTAAGCTGTGCATGTAAACGTACTGACTGACTGGGGATTTCCACCGGGCGCGTTACAGCCGCGGAACAGCAGCATAGCGAGCCAGCCGTATCCACGCGAGATGACGAGAACACGCGATAATCTTGAACATACGGGAGACCGCGAGATCCCGTGATAAACTCTTATTTATACAGTCTATGGATAAACTGTGTCTATAAAGTAAACAACAACAACCAACAGCTTACTTTGCTTCTCTGACGTGAAAGATCTGTTGATCTGACCATCTATCCTTATAAAAACAATATGTTATGTCATAAATGATTGATGATGTTCCACTTCAACAATCAGTCTCTTGTCGATCCTCTGAGACCCTTTGATTGATTGATTGATTGATTGCTGATCTGGTGCTTAAGTCATAACATAATGTTGATGTGAAGTAGTTTTAGGCTGCATGAACTGCGTATTGTGTTTTATTTTGAAAGGGGGCGGAAGTGTTTTACGTTGATTCTGAGTCAGACTTCCTGTCTGGTGCGATCTGCTCTGTTGAGATTTACGCGGTTTAGCAGCGGCTCGCGGAGAAAATAGAAATCCTACCTAATGCTCGCGGAGAAACGCTGCTGTAACGTTCCGCAGCGCGCCCGGTGGAAATGCTCTCATTGATTAGAGTGACAGCTATTTGCAACGGTGACCGCGGCGCTGCCGTTCCGCAGCCCGGTGGAAATCAGGCTTGACTGAGTTATGACAACATGGCCTGCTCCAAGAGACAATTCAGACAGGGACGCAGGACACTGGCAAGGTTTTTCAATTCATTTCAGTTGGGGTGGTGGGTTTCCGCGCCAGCAGACCGAAACGCAGGTGTTGCCGCAAAAATGCCGCCGGCCTCCTTGTCCCTGTCTGAACTGTGTTTTGGAGCAGGCCATGTTGTCATAACTCAGTCAGTCAGTACGTTTACATGCACAGCTTACTTGAGCTATGCTCAAAATGTCTCTTTTCTCTCTGATCTGCTGGCCGTGCAGGGTAATTAAACGTTTAACCAAACGGGCACAGTCGCGATAGTGTTATTGTTTTCATTTTGTTTTCACGGTATAGGTGCTAATGTAATGTAGGGCAAGGAAAAATAGTTTTACTTAAGTACCATCTTCGGCCATGACTTTACCGCAGAATCAAAAGTTAAGTGTAAGTCCACCTTAAGCAGAGTCCAAACCATCGCTCCATCCATGCATATAACAACACTGCCACCTACTGATGAGGAGGGCGGCCATCTGTGAATCACCAGCTGTTTGTGAATTCTCTCGACAAGAACGTCTCAAGCCTGATTTCCACCGGGCGCGTTACAGCCTCGGAACGGCAGCGCCGCGGTCACCGTTGCAAATAGCTGCCACTCTAATCAATGAGAGCATTTCCACCGGGCGCGCTGCGTAACGTTTCAGCAGCGTCTCTACGCGAGCATTAGGTAGGACTTCTATTTTCTCCGCGAGCCGCTGCTAAACCGTGTAAATCTCAACAGAGCAGATCGCACCAGACAGGAAGTCCGACTCAGAATCAACGTAAAACACTTCCGCACCCTTTCAAAATAAAACACAATACGCCGTTCATGCAGCCTAAAACTACTTCACATCAACATTATGTTATGACTTAAGCACCAGATCAGCAATCAATCAATCAATCAATCAATCAAAGGGTCTCAGAGGATCGGCGACACGGACGACAAGAGACTGATTGTTGAAGTGGAACAGCATACAATCGTTTATGACATAACGTATTGTTTTTATAAGGATAGATGGTCAGATCAACAGATCTTTCACGTCAGAGAAGCAAAGTAAGCTCTTGGTTGTTGTTGTTTACTTTATACACACAGTTTATCCATAGACTGTATAAATCATAGACTGTATATAAATAGGTATAAATAAGAGTTTATCAAGGGATCTCGTGGTCTCCCGTATGTTCAGGATTATCGCGTGTTCTTGTTATCTCGCGTGTATACGGCTGGCTCGCTGTGTAACGCGCCCGGTGGAAATCCCCAGTCAGAAATGCATCATTGAGGAAAGAGATGCGTGTGTGTGATTGGAGATTCACAAATGCAGAGTCACTCTTCACAAGCAGAATTTTCAGTTTTAAAAAGTGGCTTTTTGTTTTTACAAATATGGAAAATTGTGTATTTTTCCAATACACACTTATTTGTAAAAAACACAATACAAGTTACAAAGTAGAGATTTGTATTTGTGGATAGCAAAACAGGTGTGCAAATCAAGGACTATTTGTAGATCACTCTCTGTGCATAATGAGTGGTGGTATGGTATGGTGTGGTATAATGAGACAAATTTAAACCCACAGGGGCGTGACTGGGAAAGCTGGTGTGGCTTAAAGGAATTGATGTACCCTGACAAGCAGAGGGTCAGAAATATGTAACGGAGAACCAAGGTTACAATCTAAACGCAATATTTCTTTATTTCCCTTCAGTCTCAGTGGTTAACGTTGATGCCTCACAGTTTACGTTAGCCATTATTTTATTACTTCATTTAAAAAAAGAAAAGGAATAGCCTAATTTCTTGGTTATTAAGATAAAACATGCATTGAAAGATTAAGAATAAAAAATCAGGTAATTTAATGTACGGTCTTTCCCTTTTTTATTTGAATTGTTGAAAAGTTTCTAATGCTTTTATTAGTCATGTGAACTACAGTCAGATTGACCGGTGACACTGGTTTTGCTTTCTAAACACAATCTGTCTGTTACGTAGAACGTGCTGTTAAGGTTCATAGTTCACATATACACATACACCTCAAGACCATCAAATATGTATCTTTAAAAACTGATTCTGCAGAACAGAATAACTCTGTTTGTGTTATTCCCATTCACTTCAATGCAAAATTTTGGGCAGTTTTTGCGACATAAGTCGCATTCCATGGACAAAAGTAATAGCACACCGATCCTGATCAAACCGCACGTTTTGATATATAATTTGTCCTGCAACTCTTCAAGTTGTAGGACTAGTAGCGGGACGAAATTATTTACTTTGTCTGATCCACCTCAGCCCAAATAAGTTTATTAAGTCATAAAACCAGATAGATGAAATGGATTTCATATCAACCAATAAGGTTTACGTATGGAAAAAAAATGACAAAGACGAAAACTAGAGACATTTTCACTATAATTTTAGTTAGTTTTGTATCCACAAAATACAGTTTCAGTTAGCTATCGTTTCTTAAAAAACGTGTTTTTATTTCAGTAAACGAAAATGTTTTTTCAATTCTAGTTTTAGTTATTCCGTTAGTTTTCGTTCACGATAATAACCTTGCTCTGTAATGAAGGCCCTGAGACAAGGGCCTTAATGATTAGTTATACTGTGCATTTCTCCAAATAAAAATGACCAAAAGCCAACTGAGGCATGATAAATGTGCAGCTTTCAGAGCTATTTATTTAAAATACAGGACATGAATAAATGCAAGTCTGTTGTCCGTCACTAGAGAGCAGTCTGACACAGGCAGCTGTCTACAGACCGGACCAGACCCGGCAGAGACTCTAACCTTCAGCTCAGTTTAGAAGAGACAAAAAGTCCTTCAAGCAGCAGAAAGCAGGTTAGATGAGGAGATGCAGTCAAACACAGAAGAAGCTTTGAGGTTGGACCAGGAGAAAACCTCTCAGAGAAAGCTTCAGACGTGTGCTACAGATGAATTTAATGTCCGGCAGAAGAAGTCTTAGTGGAAGTCTGTTTCTCCCTTTATACAGTCATGAAAAAATGATTAGACCACCTTGTTTTCTCCTTGTTCTCTTGTTCATTTAATGTCTGGTTCAACTAAAGGTTCATTTCTTTGGACAAATATAATGATAACAATAGCTGATAAGAGCTTAATTTAAGAGCTGATATCAAGACATTTAATATGTTTTTATTCATAATAACCAAAATCATCAATAAAACCAAATGTACCAGGCATTAAAATGAACAAGAAATTGAAGAAAACAATGGTCTAATCATTTTTCCATGACTGTATATAATATACAGTACCGTTAGCACGGTTAGCATTCATCACTGGAAACAGTTTGTACTAACCCAGAACTTTATTTATTTAAACACGGACCATACTGTAATCAGAGTTACATGTATACATCAGTTTAAATGACAGTTTCTGGTTTTAATGTTTAGTCTGTATAATACTGATACTATAATACTACAATACTGTAGTCAGTGTGAATACAGAACATGCTGGAGACAGAGTTACACACATGCATCAGTTTCTGTCTGTATAAGTGTGAATACTGTTTTTGGTTTAATGTATAGTATAGAGGTTAGGGTTAGAACATGCTGGAGTTAGTTTCTGGTGGCCAGTCCCAGTCCAGTACTGAGCTGAATAAAAAAAGCCTGACAGAGAGAGACAGGGAAGGTCTCTGACTAAATTAATAAGCTTTTAATCAGTGATGAACTCTGACCCTGGCTTCCCTCCAGCTGATAGTACGTGTCCGGTTAGACCTATTTTATACAGTCTGGGTTAGACGTGGCTGTAAAGAGCTCATACTGGTAAAAAGTCATTTTTAATGTTTAAATCCTGCTCACCCTCAAGCCATTGTTGCAGTGAACCAACAGTGTGTTCGTATAATTACATGTTTGTATAATCGTGCTATCTTTAGAACGCTGTGCTCTTTACCACAAACTGCTCATAGGAGTCTATGGATGACGCTGTTCTGTGGTTCAGGTGGGAGATCTAAAACCACTACCAGCCTGTCCAGATCTCAGGAGCCCCTCTGCTCTCTATGTAATATGTGTAAATCAGTAACATTAGTTAGTGTATTATTATTAATATTGGAGTCCATACATGTTGAAGCTAACTTTAGTTGTTGTCAGAAGTTGAAGCTAACTTTAGTTGTTGTCAGATGTTGAAGCTAATTTTATACAATTTATACAATCTAACTGTCCCAGCAAAAAAAGAAGAAAAATAAAAACAAAACAACCAACAGCTGTGTGTCACTGGCTGTCCCTCAGTGTGTGACAGGCAGAAACATAGACTGCTGCTAATCTAATCTAGAGCTCTGTGACTCTTCCCCGAGGAGGAACGGCAGTTTTTCCTCATCTGACCATTTTAAAAAACCTTTTTGACGAATTCAAATTTTTGGAAATATGTTTCTCTAATTAGTTCATATTTTTGACATTTGGTGTGGAAGTGTAGCTCTGTCTCAGGCTGACTGAGGCTGCAGTGGCAGCCCAGCCTCTGCTCTGCAGGGAGCAGCTCTTCCTGGTCCTCCCTGTTTCCACAGCCAGCCTGTGTTCACTCAGGCTGGCTGTGGAAACAGGGAGGACCAGGAAAATTAAATAAAATTAAATAAATACAAATTATTTAAATAATTAAAAAATAACAAAACAAATAAGGGACGGAATGTGATGATGTCATGTGCCATGTGATGATGATGTCATAGAACCAAGATCAAAGCAAGACATGATGATGTCATGTGATGATGTCATAGAACCAAGATGAAAGAGCCCAAATCAAAGCAAGACATGATGATGTCACGCTGACATCATCGCTGCTTGATCTGGAATCTTATATATGTAGCCAGATGAGGATACAGCAAACTCAGAAAGTTTACCACCCGTTAATTTTATCTGTTAATCAGCCGGTTTTTACCCGTTAATCAGCCGGTGTTTGACCCGTTAATCTGCCGGTGTTAGATCCGTTATTCAGCCGGTGTTAGATCCGTTAATCAGCCGGGTTTTACCCTTTAGTCTGCCGGTGTTTGACCCATTAATCTGCCGGTATTTGACCCGTTATTCCGCCGGTTTGTGCCCGTTATTCTGCCGGTGTGTCCCGGTGTTTGAGCCTGATGGAGATCGTCCATGTCTACACGAAGCTCCGCGGTGAGTTCGGCCGCCAGTGTCACTTCTCTGACCGGCCCGCCGAGCTGCTGCTGGACATTCCTCCGGAGCCGAGCCTGGCCCCGCACTTCATCCACAAGACACCCCGAGATCAGAGCGTGCAGGCCGGCCAGGACATGGCGGAGCACCAGGTGAACACGGAGCGCTTTGAGACGGACAGCTGTGGGATCAACCATGTGGAGGGGGGGTGGCCCAAGGACGTGAACCCTCAGGAGATGGAACAGACCATCAGGTTCAGGAAGAAGGTGGAGAAGGACGAGAGCTACATCAACAGCATCCTGCAGCTGGGCAGTGTGATGGAGCACTGCATCAGGCAGAACAACGCTGTGGACATCTACCAGGAGTACTTTGAGGACGAGGAGGAGGTGGAGGAGAACCAGGAGCCGCCGTCCGCCAAGACCATCAACGTGTACAGAGACCCCAACGACGTGAAGCGGACCGTCTCCGGTCTGTCCTGGCATCCTGACGGCGGCAGGAAGCTAGCTGCTGCCTACTGCTGCCTCCAGTTCCAGAGGACGTCAAGAGACACCAGCCTGGACTCCTACATCTGGGACATCGAGAACCCGAACCGACCGGAGATGTCCCTGAAGCCGGCGTCCCCCCTGGTCTGTCTGGACTACAACCCCAAAGACCCCCACACCCTGGTGGGGGGCAGCTACAACGGACAGATCGCGTACTGGGACACCCGAAGAGGCAGCCAGCCGGTGGAGACGTCCTCCGTGGAGCAGAGTCACAGAGACCCCGTCTACAAGACCATCTGGCTGCAGTCCAAGACCGGGACGGACACGTTCTCTGCCTCCACGGACGGACAGGTCCTGTGGTGGGACGTCCGCCGGTTGTCTGAGCCCACAGAGCGTCTGGTTCTGGACCCGAACCGGGAAGGAAACCTGGACCGAGCTCTAGGAGCCGTCTCTCTGGAGTTTGAGTCCACCATGCCCACTAAGTTCATGGTGGGGACGGAGCAGGGCGTGGTGGTGTCCTGTAACCGGAAGGCGAAGACGCCGGCGGAGAAGCTGGTGTGTCTCTACGAGGGACACCATGGACCGGTCTACGGCCTGCAGAGGAACCCGTTCTTCCCTAAGAACTTCCTCACCGTGGGGGACCGGACGGCTCGCATCTGGTCCGAGGACATCAAGGAGTCCTCCATCATGTGGACCAGGTACCAGATGTCCTACCTGATGGACGCCTGCTGGAGTCCTGTCCGTCCCTCCGTCTTCTTCACCGTTAAAATGGACGGCGTGTTGGACGTCTGGGACATCCTGTTCAAACAGAACGACCCCACGCTGAGTGTCAAGGTGTGTGACGACGCCCTGTACAGCCTCCGTCTCCAGGACAACGGGCGGTTGGTGGCGGTCGGGTCCCAGCAGGGCGGCACCACGCTGCTGGAGCTCTGCTCAGGACTGTCCTCGCTGCAGAAGAACGAGAAGAGTCTGCTGGCTGCTATGTTTGAGCGTGAGACGAAGCGAGAGAAGATCCTGGAGGCTCGTCAGTGAGAGATGAGGCTGAAGGAGCGGAGCCGCTCGGAGCAGAGCCGCGAGGACGAGGCATCGGGATGGAACCAGTTTAGATTAGCCATTTAGCTTAATTTAAAAAAAAAAAGGAAAGGAATAGCCTGATTTCTCTTTCCCTTCAGTTTTAGTGGTTAGGACTGATGTCCCACAGGTTACGTTACGGTTTACTCCGGGTGCTCGGGTTTTTCCAAGTTTAGATTAGCCATTTAGCTTAATTTAAAAAAAAAAAGGAAAGGAATAGCCTGATTTCTCTTTCCCTTCAGTTTTAGTGGTTAGGACTGATGTCCCACAGTTTACGTTACGGTTTACTCCGGGTGCTCGGGTTTTTCCAAGTTTAGATTAGCCATTTAGCTTAATTTAAAAAAAAAAAAGAAAAGGAAAGGAATAGCCTGATTTCTCTTTCCCTTCAGTTTTAGTGGTTAGGACTGATGTCCCACAGTTTACGTTACGGTTTACTCCGGGTGCTCGGGTTTTTCCAAGTTTAGATTAGCCATTTAGCTTAATTTAAAAAAAAAAAAGAAAAGGAAAGGAATAGCCTGATTTCTCTTTCCCTTCAGTTTTAGTGGTTAGGACTGATGTCCCACAGTTTACGTTACGGTTTACTCCGGGTGCTCCGGTTTACTCCAGGTGATCCGGTTTCTTCCCAGTTTGTGTTAGCTATTGTGTGATTGCTTAATTATTTTTTTTTTAAAAGAGAGAAAAGTAATTGCCTGATTTCTTAATATACCTTCAGCCTCAGTGGTTAACACTGATGTCCCACAGTTTACTGAGGGTTTACTCCGGGTGCTCGGGTTTTTCCCAGTTTAGATTAGCCATCATATTATTGTTTATTATTTTAAAAAAGAGAGAAAAGAAAAGGAATAGCCTGCTTTCTCTTTTTCCCTTCAGTCTTAGTGGTTAGCACTGATGTCCCATAGTTGACGTTACGGTTTACTCCAAGTGCTCCGGTTTCTTCCCAGTTTAGATTAGCTATTGTGCATCTTCGGCCATGACTTTACCGCAGAATCAAAAGTTAAGTGTAAGTCCACCTTAAGCAGAGTCCAAACCATCGCTCCATCCATGCATATAACAACACTGCCACCTACTGATGAGGAGGGCGGCCATCTGTGAATCACCAGCTGTTTGTGAATTCTCTCGACAAGAACGTCTCAAGCCTGATTTCCACCGGGCGCGTTACAGCCTCGGAACGGCAGCGCCGCGGTCACCGTTGCAAATAGCTGCCACTCTAATCAATGAGAGCATTTCCACCGGGCGCGCTGCGTAACGTTTCAGCAGCGTCTCTACGCGAGCATTAGGTAGGACTTCTATTTTCTCCACGAGCCGCTGCTAAACCGTGTAAATCTCAACAGAGCAGATCGCACCAGACAGGAAGTCCGACTCAGAATCAACGTAAAACACTTCCGCCCCCTTTCAAAATAAAACACAATACGCCGTTCATGCAGCCTAAAACTACTTCACATCAACATTATGTTATGACTTAAGCACCAGATCAGCAATCAATCAATCAATCAATCAATCAAAGGGTCTCAGAGGATCGGCGACACGGACGACAAGAGACTGATTGTTGAAGTGGAACAGCATACAATCGTTTATGACATAACGTATTGTTTTTATAAGGATAGATGGTCAGATCAACAGATCTTTCACGTCAGAGAAGCAAAGTAAGCTCTTGGTTGTTGTTGTTTACTTTATACACACAGTTTATCCATAGACTGTATAAATCATAGACTGTATATAAATAGGTATAAATAAGAGTTTATCAAGGGATCTCGTGGTCTCCCGTATGTTCAGGATTATCGCGTGTTCTTGTTATCTCGCGTGTATACGGCTGGCTCGCTGTGTAACGCGCCCGGTGGAAATCCCCAGTCAGAAATGCATCATTGAGGAAAGAGATGCGTGTGTGTGATTGGAGATTCACAAATGCAGAGTCACTCTTCACAAGCAGAATTTTCAGTTTTAAAAAGTGGCTTTTTGTTTTTACAAATATGGAAAATTGTGTATTTTTCCAATACACACTTATTTGTAAAAAACACAATACAAGTTACAAAGTAGAGATTTGTATTTGTGGATAGCAAAACAGGTGTGCAAATCAAGGACTATTTGTAGATCACTCTCTGTGCATAATGAGTGGTGGTATGGTATGGTGTGGTATAATGAGACAAATTTAAACCCACAGGGGCGTGACTGGGAAAGCTGGTGTGGCTTAAAGGAATTGATGTACCCTGACAAGCAGAGGGTCAGAAATATGTAACGGAGAACCAAGGTTACAATCTAAACGCAATATTTCTTTATTTCCCTTCAGTCTCAGTGGTTAACGTTGATGCCTCACAGTTTACGTTAGCCATTATTTTATTACTTCATTTAAAAAAAGAAAAGGAATAGCCTAATTTCTTGGTTAATAAGATAAAACATGCATTGAAAGATTAAGAATAAAAAATCAGGTAATTTAATGTACGGTCTTTCCCTTTTTTATTTGAATTGTTGAAAAGTTTCTAATGCTTTTATTAGTCATGTGAACTACAGTCAGATTGACCGGTGACACTGGTTTTGCTTTCTAAACACAATCTGTCTGTTACGTAGAACGTGCTGTTAAGGTTCATAGTTCACATATACACATACACCTCAAGACCATCAAATATGTATCTTTAAAAACTGATTCTGCAGAACAGAATAACTCTGTTTGTGTTATTCCCATTCACTTCAATGCAAAATTTTGGGCAGTTTTTTGCGACATAAGTCGCATTCCATGGAGAAAAGTAATAGCACACCGATCCTGATCAAACCGCACGTTTTGATATATAATTTGTCCTGCAACTCTTCAAGTTGTAGGACTAGTAGCAGGACGAAATTATTTCCTTTGTCTGATCCACCTCAGCCCAAATAAGTTTATTAAGTCATAAAACCAGATAGATGAAATGGATTTCATATCAACCAATAAGGTTTACATATGGAAAAAAAATGACAAAGACGAAAACTAAAGACATTTTCACTATAATTTTAGTTAGTTTTGTATCCACAAAATACAGTTTCAGTTAGCTATCGTTTCTTAAAAAACGTGTTTTTATTTCAGTAAACGAAAATGTTTTTTCAATTCTAGTTTTAGTTATTCCGTTAGTTTTCGTTCACGATAATAACCTTGCTCTGTAATGAAGGCCCTGAGACGCTGTTCTGTGGTTCAGGTGGGAGATCTAAAACCACTACCAGCCTGTCCAGATCTCGGGAGCCCCTCTGCTCTCTATGTAATATGTGTAAATCAGTAACATTAGTTAGTGTATTATTATTAATATTGGAGTCCATACATGTTGAAGCTAACTTTAGTTGTTGTCAGAAGTTGAAGCTAACTTTAGTTGTTGTCAGATGTTGAACCTAACTTTAGTTGTTGTCAGAAGTTGAAGCTAACTTTAGTTGTTGTCAGAAGTTGAAGCTAACTTTAGTTGTTGTCAGAAGTTGAAGCTAACTTTAGTTGTTGTCAGATGTTGAAGCTAACTTTAGTCCTTCTGAGACAGAACATGTCTGAATCCAGCTCGCTGGGCCTCAGTTTCCCCCGACACACATAATGAGACTAACGATGGCGACGGAACTGGGTTGACTGATTTTTACTCATGAATGACACCATTTAAAGTAGTAAAATGAGAACAGCGTGCATGTGTGTCAGCCGTCTGTTTACTGAAGGACCCAGAGACACAGACAGACGGTGGACGGAGCTCCAGAGGACACGTCTTACCGTCTCACCGTCTTACCGTCTCACCGTCTTACTGTCTTACCGTCTTACCGTCTTCTGTAGCTCAGCAGACAGAATGCAGTTCTTATAGTTTTTGGACATCTGCCTTGTTAAGGAGTTTTGATGCTTCACGTTTGGATGTTTTGACTGAGAGACGTCATCATGATGGATCCAGAGCTCAGGTACCCCGAGGTGAGACGTCTCATTTATATGATGGACAGACTGAGACATGATGGACAGACTGAGACATGTTGGACAGACTGATGTTTGACAGGTGGATCAGCAGGTTCAATATTTAAACTAAAGCATCCTAAAGGTTCCTTTATAACAGGGAGAGAGTCCCAGAGACAGACTGAGACATGATGGACAGACTGAGCCATGTTGGACAGACTGAGACATGATGGACAGACTGAGACATGTTGGACAGACTGAGACATGATGGACAGACTGAGACATGTTGGACAGACTGAGACATGATGGATCGATGGAGACATGATGGACAGACTGAGACATGTTGGACAGACTGAGACATGATGGACAGACTGAGACATGATGGACAGACTGATGTTTGACAGGTGAATCAGCAGGTTCAAGATTTAAACTAAAGCATCCTAAAGGTTCCTTTATAACAGGGAGAGAGTCCCAGAGACAGACTGAGACATGATGGACAGACTGAGACATGTTGGACAGACTGAGACATGATGGACAGATGGAGACATGTTGGACAGACTGAGACATGTTGGACAGACTGAGACATGATAGATGGATGGAGACATGATGGACAGACTGAGACCTGTTGGACAGACTGAGACATGTTGGACAGACTGAGACATGATGGATGGATGGAGACATGATGGACAGACTGAGACATGTTGGACAGACTGAGACATGATGGACAGACTGAGACATGTTGGACAGACTGAGACATGATGGACAGACTGAGACATGATGGACAGACTGATGTTTGACAGGTGGATCAGCAGGTTCAATATTTAAACTAAAGCATCCTAAAGGTTCCTTTATAACAGGGAGAGAGTCCCAGAGACAGACTGAGACATGATGGACAGACTGAGACATGTTGGACAGACTGAGACATGATGGACGGATGGAGACATGTTGGACAGACTGAGACATGTTGGACAGACTGAGACCTGTTGGACAGACTGAGACCTGTTGGACAGACTGAGACATGTTGGACAGACTGAGACATGATGGATGGATGGAGACATGATGGACAGACTGAGACATGTTGGACAGACTGAGACATGATGGACAGACTGAGACATGTTGGACAGACTGAGACATGATGGACAGACTGATGTTTGACAGGTGGATCAGCAGGTTCAAGATTTAAACTAAAGCATCCTAAAGGTTCCTTTATAACAGGGAGAGAGTCCCAGAGACAGACTGAGACATGATGGACAGACTGAGACATGATGGATGGATGGATGGATGGAGACATGATGGACAGACTGAGACATGTTGGACAGACTGAGACATGATGGATGGATGGAGACATGATGGACAGACTGAGACCTGTTGGACAGACTGAGACATGTTGGATGGATGGAGACATGATGGACAGACTGAGACATGTTGGATGGATGGAGACATGATGGACAGACTGAGACATGTTGGATGGATGGAGACATGATGGACAGACTGAGACATGTTGGATGGATGGAGACATGATGGACAGACTGAGACATGTTGGATGGATGGAGACCTGTTGGACAGACTGAGACATGTTGGATGGATGGAGACATGATGGACAGACTGAGACATGTTGGATGGATGGAGACATGATGGACAGACTGAGACATGTTGGACAGACTGAGACATGTTGGATGGATGGAGACATGTTGGACAGACTGAGACATGTTGGACAGACTGAGACATGTTGGATGGATGGAGCAGAGAGTCCCGGGAGGGAACGAAACAGAAACACGTCCTCTGGGACTCAAACTGTGTCAAACTGTTGTTGTGTGTCAGTGAGGCTCAAAAATAAACTTTATTAATGAAATAATGGAGTTATGAGCCCATGATGAAGTCAATCAGACTCAAATTACCTGTAAAAAATAAAAATAAAAAGATAGTTCCATAGAAGAGATGGTGTCAGATCTCCGTGATCTGTTCTGGTCCTGATACCTTCAGTTGGCTCAAACTTCTGCTCCGCTGATTTTCCTCTTAGTGAATGGCATGTTTTGTCTGTAAGACTCCGTTTCCATGGCGACGGTCTGAACAGAAGATGCAAAAGCCAGGCGGCATCACTTAAAGCCATAAGAGCATCTTTGGGCATGTGGAAGTTTTCACGCCACGCATTTCCATCAGCTACTCCTTCCACAAAGTTCTCCTCCATCACTAGATCTCCCAGGTCTCGTTCACAGCCGTCTGGCTCCTCCCACCAATCGCTGCATCCAGAATGTGATGGAGGTAATTCCAGATCCTTCTCTGTTCACTAATACTATCTGTACATATCCTGGACATTTGGTGGAAAGACTCCTGTAAGTTTATTAGAGCTGCCAGAGCAGCTTGAAGGTCCCACCATGGAAATAATCCCACGTTTCTTTATTTCCTGTCCTGGAGCATGTATGTGACGTAAACACATACGTGACGTGAGCAGATCAGATCAGAGTTTTGTGTCTTGTCAGTGTAGACGACACGCTACGGAGGAGAGGATTACACTTTTACACTCTGGAGGCACATTTTACCCTTTTTAAGCCCCAAAAACACCGTCACCGTCTAAACGAAAGGCACTAAATAAAAATAAATCCAGTAAACTAAACGGAGCCTCAGTTTGTAATGATGATCTTTAGTTTGAATGAATCATTTCAGCTCAGAGACTCTGGAGGAGAAAAAGTTATTTTTATTTTATTAAATCATTAATATGCAGGCTGTGTGAGAAAACACCTGCCTACCGTCCCTCTGATGAGGAAGTCTGAGAGTCAGGAGTCTCCTCAGGCCCAGACGTCCCCGTAAACCCTCCAGACGTCCCAGTAAACCCTCCAGACCTGAGCAGTGTGTCTCCAGGCCTCGTGGTTATTGGGTCAGTCATCATGACCTACTTGTTTCTGGGTCGAGGGAGTGGAGCTTCACTCTGCAGCCCACTGACTCAGTCCACAGCAGGAGAAAATCACTCAAACCACCTGCAGGTTCACTTAAAGACACCTGCTTTAGCTTACTGTATATATATATATATATATATATATATATATATATGTGTGTGTGTGTGTGTGTGTATAAATGGGTTAATTCAGTTTCAGTAACAATGAAACACTGTAAATGTTAATTTCAGCCAGAACTGTATTTTTTACAGTTTTTGTTTTATTTTTAAAATAAATTACTCCACTGTAAAATACTCTGGCACCGTGTGTGTAACAAAAATATACTGTCATATATATACAAGCCGTCATGTTTGCATTTATTTTTTGTAAAAATACTTTTTCTCACTGTTAAATGTACTAAACACCATATCTCTAACAGAAATATACTGTAATATTTAATGGTAAAATCTTTAATTTATGCAGCATTTTTAAAGTATTTTCTTGTCAATTATATGGCAGAACAGCGTTTCTTTTGATGGAAAAACGATTTTTTTTACGGTAAAACATGGAATCATATGTCAATCTTAAACATGAAATCAACAGTGCTAATATCATTTTACCGTAATTTTAGAAAAAGTTGCACCGTATTTATTACGGTAAAGTTCTGGCAACCACAGCTGCTGGTTTTTACCATAAAAACAACAGTAAATTCTTTACAGTGTGTATGTACACTGTAAAGAATTTACTGTGATTTTTACAGTAACTTATTGCCAGCAATTAACAAGTAACTTACTGTTTTATTTACAGTACTGTTTTTTTATAATGTAAAATAAAAAACAAACACCGTGATTTTAGTTTTATTCACAGTACTGGTTTACTTCCTGTAAAAATAAAAAAACTGTTAAACATTTTTAATGGTACGGTATATGGCAATACGGCACAATAAACAATTCTCTTAATTTAATAATTTCATCATTAATTTTTATAGAAATAACTAATTAAGTAATTACTCTATACACTAAAGATTTACAGATTTAAGATTAAACATTTACTGTTTTACAATTGATTTCCAATAGCATTTATATAGGACTGATTTTGATCAAAATTATGATAAAAATGTAATAATACAGTAGTTTACTTTTCATAATGTCTACTGTGTTTTTTCTACACTTTAACTACTGTGATTTTGTCACAAGGACAGATTTTTATTGTAAATTATACAGCGCTAAACTGTAAAAGTCAATAATAATAATAATACAATAAATAACTGTACAGTAAATAATACAGTAAATAATACAGTAAATAACTGGAGATTTCACAGCCATTATTTAGAGTGTATATATATATATATATATATATATATATATATATATAATCCATATGTTGGGTGATGTAATGGTGGCGTTCTGAGTTTTTCCAGGACTCGCTGGAGTAAACAGCCTGTTTATCTCTTTATTGTGATGCAGCGAGCGTCCTCTCTAGTTTCTGTGGGTTTTTGTATAAATTTAAATATGTGTGTGTGATTATGGAGATGACTAATGTTTTCATGTGCCAGCTGCTCTGACTCCCACACACTGATCGTCTCTTTATAGATTCCTATGAACCGTGTTTTCATCTGGATCATTTACAGTCACTTTACTCTCTCTGAGACTGGAGGAAAGACTTTTATTTCTTTTTCACAAACTGGAAGAAAACAAACCGCTTTCTGCTTCACTTATTGGTTTCTACAGGAACCTGTTAATTAAAAACATCTGAAACACTTCACACAGCTCAGCCATTTGATTTATTCAGGATGGTTGCATACAGTCATGGAAAAAATCATCAGACCTTGTTTTCTTTCATTTCTTGTTCATTTTAATGTCTGGTACAACTAAAGGGACATTTGTTTGGACAAATAAAATGATAACAAAAATACCTGATAAGAGTTTAATTTAAGAGCTGATATCTAGACATTTAACATAGTTTTATTGATAATAACCAAAATCATGATCAATAAAACCGTGTTAAATGTCTAGATATCAGCTCTTAAATTAAACTCTCATTAGCTGTTTTTGTTGTTATATTTGTCCAAACAAATGTCATTTGTTTATGAGACAGCGTCGCTGTTTCTAGGCTCGCCATTTTTAAATCTCCCGGGAGACCGGTGAGCGCAAGGCATTATGGGTAGTCGGAAGATCCTCCTCTGGAGGATCCTGGTCTCTGAAGGACTCTGTCCTCTGGAGGATCCTGGTCTCTGAAGGACTCTGTCCTCTGGAGGATCCTGGACTCTGAAGGACTCTGTCCTCTGGAGGATCCTGGTCTCTGAAGGACTCTGTCCTCTGGAGGATCCTGGACTCTGAAGGACTCTGTCCTCTGGAGGATCCTGGCCTCTGAAGGACTCTGTCCTCTGGAGGATCCTGGACTCTGAAGGACTCTGTCCTCTGGAGGATCCTGGACTCTGAAGGACTCTGTCCTCTGGAGGATCCTGGTCTCTGAAGGACTCTGTCCTCTGAAGGACTCTGTCCTCTGAAGGACTCTGTCCTCTGGAGGATCCTGGTCTCTGAAGGACTCTGTCCTCTGAAGGACTCTGTCCTCTGGAGGATCCTGGTCTCTGAAGGACTCTGTCCTCCGGAGGATCCTGGTCTCTGAAGGACTCTGTCCTCCGGAGGATCCTGGTCTCTGAAGGATCCTGGTCTCTGAAGGACTCTGTCCTCTGGAGGATCCTGGTCTCTGAAGGACTCTGTCCTCTGGAGGATCCTGGTCTCTGAAGGACTCTGTCCTCTGGAGGATCCTGGACTCTGAAGGACTCTGTCCTCTGGAGGATCCTGGTCTCTGAAGGACTCTGTCCTCTGGAGGATCCTGGTCTCTGAAGGACTCTGTCCTCTGGAGGATCCTGGTCTCTGAAGGACTCTGTCCTCTGGAGGGTCCTGGTCTCCGAAGGACTTTGTCCTCTGGAGGATCCTGGCCTCTGAAGGACTCTGTCCTCTGGAGGATCCTGGTCTCTGAAGGACTCTGGAGGGTCCTGGTCCTGGATCCTTCCTCTGGAGGCTCCTGGTCTCTGAAGGACTCTGTCCTCTGGAGGGTCCTGGTCTCTGAAGGACTCTGTCCTCTGGAGGATCCTGGTCTCTGAAGGACTCTGGAGGATCCTGGTCCTGGATCCTTCCTCTGGAGGCTCCTGGTCTCTTAAAGACTCTGTCCTCTGGAGGATCCTGGTCTCTGAAGGACTCTGGAGGATCCTGGTCCTGGTTCCTTCCTTGACTTTCCATCCATCCAGCAGCAACGTGGCCTGAAGGCAACAGAAAGTTTCTGCTCCAGCAGAGAAAGTAAAGTAATGAAGAGTTTTATCAGGACGTGTCTTATCAGGACGTCTGGGTCAGTTTGAGCCACGAGGAGCTTCTTTATCTGAGAAACACCAGCAGAACCTGGTGGCTCCACCCAGAGACCTGCTGCAGGTTAATCACATTCACCTGCTCCCAGGTGTCCCTCAGCCTCATTAACTGCTGAGGAGGAGGAGGAGGAGGGGGGAGGAGGAGGAGGAGGAGGAGGGGGAGGAGGAGGAGGGGGAGGGGGAGGAGGAGGGGGAGGGGGAGGAGGAGGAGGAGGAGGAGGAGAGGAGGAGGAGGAGGAGGAGAGGAGGAGGAGGAGGCTCCTGGCTGCTGAAGGCTTCAGTCTAATACCAGCTGTTTGAGTCTGGCTGAAGGTAAAATGTGAGCTAGACGAGGCCTCCTGAGGCTCTTCAGGCTCTTTTAATGTTAATTTATTATTGGTGTCGGCCCAAAGCAATTTATAATCTTCAGTTGTAAAAATGTTTGTATGTATTCGGCAATAAAGCGTTTATTTTTATATACAGTCATGGAAAAATGATTAGACCTCCTTGTTTTCTTCAGTTTCTTGTTTATTTTAATGTCTGGTTCAACTAAAGGAACATTTGTTTGGACAAATATAATGATAACAACACAAACAGCTGATAAGAGTTTAATTTAAGAGCTGATATCATTTAACATGGTTTTATTGATCGAAACCAAAATCATGATGAATAAACCATGTAAAATCTAGATATCAGCTCTTAATAATTCAATGGTCTGATAATTTTTCCATGAGCGTATTAGTCAACTAAAATGTGCATCATAGCTTATAAACATCTTAAAAAGCCTTATAACCTAAACATTTTGCCAACTTCAAGTCTAGTTTTGAGTTTCCCAGCTAGACTAGCTTTCATTACAAACTCCAGAATCATATTAATAAATCATGTCGGTAGACTCATTTAGATTCAGTAGGCTATTTTATTTCCATTCAAAATAAGGTTGGCAGCTCAATTCCAACAATGTTTCTCTGATTCTGGCCAACAAAGGCTCTTCTGTCAGTAAAGGTTCCAGGAAGAGAAACCTCGAGCTGTTGGCAGGTTTGACTTTTAGAGCAAAGCTCTTTAATATTAGAGGAGAAAATGAGAAAGAAACAGTTTGAATCAGAGACAATGAACCAGCCTCAGTATTAACTCTGTGTGTTGAGCTTTAATGACAACACTACGTTAGCATGTAGCATATGTAGCATGTAGCATATGTAGCAGGTAGCATATGTAGCATGTAGCAGCAGTGCTGCAGCAGCAGCAGGATCAGTGATGTTCAGAGGTCAGAGAGAGAGAGACGGCTCTGATTCCACCGTTAAATATTTAATGAAGAAGAGGAGAAGAGAGTTCACCACCAGCTCTCCTCCTCCTCCTCCTCCTCCTCCTCTTCCTCTCTCTCTCCTTCTTTCTGGTTATTTCTCCTCCTCAGGACAAACAGCTCGTTCTCCATCGATCCAACTCTCTGCTCGTGTTTCTGCATCTTTGATCATTTTCCTGATTCTTCTGCTCTGAACGTGTTTATAATCCTTGAAGAAGAGACGTTCTCTTTGTTCTTCTCTTATTGTTTTCTCTGAATATTTTCAGTTCTGGAGTTTAACAGATTCTGTTGTTATTGTCGTTCCTTCAGCAGTAGATTATAAACCTTATAAACAGTGAGCAGCTCCAGGCAGGACAGACTAAAGTAAACTGGTCTGGGACCAGGTCTGAGTTCTGGTTCCAGAGGGGGACCCAGTCTCTGCTGGTCTCAGACCAACCTGGACCAGAACCAGGTTCCTGTCCTATCTGTCCTCTCTGTCCTGGTGGAGCGTTTGGTCCCCAGAAGTGCTGACCCTCTGAGCAGCGAGTGTCTTTGGGCTGGTTTGTCTTTATTTGTGGACTTGTGAGGACGTCTGTCCCCTCGGGGTGTGTCTCTGTGGGACACGTCTCAGTTTGCATCGTGTCTCTTGGCAGCAGGACGGACAGCTGCTTCCTGATCAATTCGTCCTCTGAGGAGAAAACAGCAGATATATAACAGGAGATATTATATTATTATTATATTATAATAGGAGAGTACAGCTACAATCCTCTACTTATTTACAGATACATTTATATTATATTTTATATTTTATATATTATATTATACAGATATAACAGCAGATATATAACAGGAGATATTATATTATTATTATATTATAACAGGAGAGTACAGCTACAATCCTCTACTTATTTACAGATACATTTATATTATAAATATTATATTTTATATATTATATTATACAGATATAACAGCAGATATATAACAGGAGATATTATATTATTATTATATTATAACAGGAGAGTACAGCTACAATCCTCTACTTATTTACAGATACATTTATATTATATTTTATATTATACAGATATAACAGCAGATATATTATTATTAATAATAATATTATTATTAATATTATAATAGTAGACTTCAGCTCTAATCCTCAACTTATATACAGATAAATTTATATTATAATATTATATTTTATATATTATATCATACAGATATAACAGCAGATATTATATTATTATTACTATTGTTATTGTTATTATTATCTTGTAAGTGTAGATCGGAGCGTGAAGTGATGGTGTAGAGGTGACATCATGGTGGTATAAATACCACAGAGAGCATCACATTAACCCTTTAATATATCATTTAATTAAACCATGTGCAGCTCACATTAATTTAACTACACACACTTTAATGACATGATAATAAGTTATAATTTCCTGTTGCGACTTTAATTAAATGGGACTGTTTTTATCTAACCATTATTATTATTATTATTATTATTATTATTAATAATAATAATAATAATAATAATAATGTATAAATAATATCAATGTGACTGGAAATATTGTCCTTTTATACCTTTAGTTAAAATACCCTTTGATGTATTATCTGAGACTAAAACACCAGAAATGATCCAGTATCTTAATAAAACATAAACACAGCTGATACTTTCTTAATTAACAGTTTGTTCATTAACTGTCTTTATTTTAAGTGTTTCTGTGGACATTAATCCTGTTAAAACTACTTTTACTGAGCCACAAATATAGAAGGTGACACCGGATGTGTAAATTAATAAGAAAATAAAAGCCTATCACAAAAAAATGATCAAATATTAATGTATTATTTAATGGGCCTTTAATGTCTCTGATGATATTCTCCTAAAGAAAACATCACTCAGGAGCAGATTAATAGATTAATAATATTAAATAGAGACGTGGACTTTACCAGAAATAGACACGCTGCGCTTTATTGTGAAAGTCTGGGCCGGAAGTCGTGCCGGTGGTGAGTCCCGGTAGCTTCCCGCTGGTCTAAATACCGAGCCGACGCTCCGGGATGATTACCGGGAGACTCGCTCCACCAGCCGGACTACACAGACCAGGATCCGGATCATGACGGCGGCCAAAGACCCGAACAAGAAGCCCAAAGAGGGCCAGCAGGACGAGGTAGGACACAAGACCAGGACCAGGGACAGAGACAGAACCAGAACCAGGGACAGAGACAGGACCAGAACCAGGGTTAGAACCAGAACCAGGGACAGAGACAGAACCAGGACCAGGGTTAGAACCAGAACCAGGGGACAGAGACAGAGACAGGACCAGAACCAGGGTTAGAACCAGAACCAGGGGACAGAAACAGGGACAGAGACAGGGACAGAACCAGGGACACAAACAGAACCAGGACCAGGGACAGAGACAGAGACACAACCAGAACCAGGACCAGAACCAGAACCAGGACCAGGGGACAGGACCAGAACCAGAACCAGGACCAGGGGACAGGACCAGGACCAGAACCAGAACCAGGACCAGGGGACAGGACCAGAACCAGGGACAGAGCTCAGAGAGAGGCGGTTATTATTTTATTAATACAGCATCAGAGACGTGTTGGACAGACTGACGTAGAACTGTTTATAGATTAATATAAATATATTTAACATGGTTCAATATTAATATTATGTGTATTAAATGTGTGTGTGTGTGTGTGTGTGTGTGTGTTCAGTGATGTAATTTATTGTTGCTGAACATCTTTAATACTCAGAAATAATCTGAACACAGACAGAGTTTAATGATCTCAACTGTCCTCAGAGACCAGCAGGTGTGTGTTTCAGCAGGTGTGTGTTTCAGCAGGTGTGTGTGTGTGTGTGTGTGTGTGTGTGTGTGTGTGTGTGGCCTTCATCAGTATTTTATTATATTAACTGTAATAGTAATTCATCATGAAACACATAACTAGATTATTATATTAATATATGGATTAATATATCTATTATCTATCTATTTATATAATAATATTAATATATATTAATATTATTAATATATATTAATATTATTATGTGTTTATTTATGTGAAAATTTCTGTATTTCCCTCTCAGTCCTCTCTAGTTACACACACACACACACAGAATTAGCTCTGTGATGTGTGAAGATGCTCTTCCTGCTGCTGACTGTGTGTGTGTGTGTGTGTGTGTGTGTGTGTGTGTGTGTGTGTGTGAACATTTGATTGTCATTTTTCTGACACATTCTGTGTCTCTTCTCCTGATTATGATAATATGTATATGTATAATATATATATAGATATATAGTGAGTGTGTATATGATGTTGTTGTGATTTAAAGGGCCAGTGTACCATTATTATTACATCATTATTATTAGTCCCTCGGTGTGTTTGTAAACAGCTTCTCTGCTTTTTGTTGACAAACAACAACACATTGGTGTGTGTGTGTGTCTGCATTGATGTTTATGTCAGATAATAGCCGCTGACTCAGTGTGTGTTGCAGAAGTGTAACAAGCTTTCACTGTTGGCCTCCCCACAGTTTCTGTTGTTAGCTCTGTTAGCTCCTTTAGGACTGTTAGCTTTGTTAGCTCTGTTAGCTCCTTTAGGACTGTTAGCTCTGTTAGGACTGTTAGCTCTGTTAGCTCCTTTAGGACTGTTAGCTCTGTTAGGACTGTTAGCTCTGTTAGGACTGTTAGCTCTGTTAGGACTGTTAGCTTTGTTAGCTCTGTTAGGACTGTTAGCTCTGTTAGGACTGTTAGCTTTGTTAGCTCTGTTAGCTCTGTTAGGACTGTTAGCTTTGTTAGCTCTGTTAGGACTGTTAGCTTTGTTAGCTCTGTTAGGACTGTTAGCTTTGTTAACTCTGTTAGGACTGTTAGCTTTGTTAGCTCTGTTAGGACTGTTAGCTTTGTTAGCTCTGTTAGGACTGTTAGCTTTGTTAGCTCTGTTAGGACTGTTAGCTTTGTTAACTCTGTTAGGACTGTTAGCTTTGTTAGCTCTGTTAGGACTGTTAGCTTTGTTAACTCTGTTAGGACTGTTAGCTTTGTTAGCTCTGTTAGGACTGATAGCTTTGTTAGCTCTGTTAGGACTGTTAGCTTTGTTAGCTCTGTTAGGACTGTTAGCTTTGTTAACTCTGTTAGGACTGTTAGCTTTGTTAGCTTTGTTAGCTCTGTTAGCTCTGTTAGCTTTGTTAGCTCTGTTAGGACTGTTAGCTTTGTTAACTCTGTTAGGACTGTTAGCTTTGTTAGCTCTGTTAGCTTTGTTAGGACTGTTAGCTCTGAAAAATTAACACTGGAACAAAAATCAGCGTGATTGAAATGGGCGATCCTGCAGCCGACCACCAGCTCTTTATATCTTTATATCTCTTTATATTCACTCTGTGTTTGAGAGACTGAAGGGGATCTGAGGAACTTTACTCCAGATATTAGATTCAAAACCAAACGAGTTTTATTTACCAGGAGCAGCGAGAGGAGAGTTATCTTTCATACGTGACTTAAAGACATGTTGAGTTGTTGTTAACAGATCAGCGGACTGTGTTGCTCCTTATACCTGATCTCCTGCTGGGAGCTGCTGTTCTTACTGCGGCCACCAGAGGGCGCCACCCCACACAAACAAGGACACTCACAACAATAATAATAATAATAATGATGATAATAATAATAATAAGCAGCGACTCCTGATCTGCTTCTGTCCGTCTGTTGGACAGAGAACAGCCCGAGTCCTGCAGACTGTTTGTTTGTTTCTGAGCTGTTGGTGGTAAACAACAACAACACTGACTGTTTGTTTGTTTGTGTGTTTAGGAGTTTGTGGACGTCAGCCCTCCTCAGAGGAACTGGAAGGGCATCGCCATCTCTCTGCTGGTGATCGTGGCGGTGTGTTCTCTCATCACCATGTCGGTGGTGGTCCTGACGCCCGGTACGCCCCCTGACCCCTGACCTCTGACCCCTGACCCCTGACCTCTGACCCCTGACCTCTGACCCCTGACCTCTGACCCCTCAGAGCTGAAGGGTTACTAACTGGATGTGGTTCTGTGTTTCTACAGCCGAGCTCCCCGGCAGCAGCAAGTCCAGACTGACCGTCTCAGACCTGTACCGACCCGAGTTCAGAGTCCACGACCCCGAGGCGACCTGGGTCAGCGGTGAGTCCTCACAGAACCAGAACCCTAACCCCTAAACCCTGACCCTCATAGAACCAGAACCCTAATCCTAACCCCTAAACCCTGACCCTCATAGAACCAGAACCCTAACCCCTAAACCCTGACCCTCATAGAACCAGAACCCTAACCCTAACCCAAGGCGTCCTGGGTCAGTGGTGAGTCCTCATAGAACCAGAACCCTAACCCCTGACCCTCATAGAACCAGAACCCTAACCCTAACCCCGAGGCGTCCTGGGTCAGTGGTGAGTCCTCATAGAACCAGAACCCTATCCCCAGGCCTAACCATAGCTGCAGCACAAACAGAAGGACAAACTGGAGCCTGAAGGGAACACGAGGCATTCAGGTTCAGACTGAGGGAGTTCAGGACATTTACAACAGAAACATTTCTCCTCTCAGCTCTGAATGTTTCTGGTTGAGCTCCCTGACCTTTCTCCTTCCTCCTCTGTGTCTCCGGGCCACAGCACCTCCTCATTTCTGCTCTACGCTACATAGACAGGAGGTGCAGCTCCTCCTCTCTGGTTCCTGTTGTGAAGCTCTGACAGATTGTGTTTGTATTCAAGACGAAAAAAAGATTCAGGAAGAAAATAGAAACTGAAACACAGAGACAGACGAAGGCTGCATTTAATGTTTGATTCACTGTGTAAATATGTCCACAACAAGACAGACAGACAGACAGACAGGAGGAGAGACAGACAGACAGACAGACAGACAGGAGGACAGACAGACAGACAGACAGGAGGACAGACAGACAGGAGGACAGACAAACAGACAGACAGGAGGACAGACAGACAGACAGACAGGAGGACAGACAGACAGGAGGACAGGCGTCCTCTCTGCTGTGTCCTTGGCCTCCACAGGGAGATAATACTAATGATGTCCTGTGGCCTGTGGCTTCACACACACACACACACACACACACACACACACACACACACACACACTGATGCATGTGTAGGTGTCCTTGTGAGGACCTTGTTTCTGGTACATCAGATCTCAGCAGGACCTCGGATCAGTTTTCTCTGAGTGAACGTGTTTCATCTCTAACAGCTTCCTGTTGGTTAAACTCTGAATGCAGCAGATAATATATATAATATGTAATATATATATATATATATATATATATATATATCATACTTTATTAATATAACTCATTGTGTTTTATAAGGACCTCAGACAGATGAAACTCATGATGCTAAACCTGGTAAACACATAAAGAATTAGTGTTTTTATTTATATTGTGATATTCTGCAGCAGCTTTTTATTGAGACAGATGATGAAGTCTGTTTTAGTGCCGGTCCTCCTCCAGATATTACTTATTTCTCTGTAATAGAAACTGGAACTCTAATCCATGATTTAATATGAGCAGAAACCCAGGAGATCGTCTGACTCACATCCAGACACTCAGAAACTCTCAGAAACAACAAATGGAACAAACAACAACATGTGAGCTGCAGCTGCTTCACTTTATGAAATCAGAAACAATCAGGAACCATCAAAACCACCAGGAACCATCAGAAACCATCAGAAACCACCAGGAAGCATCAGGAACCATCAGAAACCACCAGAAACCATCAGAAACCATCAGAAACCACCAGAACCACCAGGAACCATCAGAAACCACCAGAAACCACCAGAAACCACCAGAAACCACCAGGAAGCATCAGGAACCACCAGAAACCACCAGAACCACCAGGAACCATCAGAAACCATCAGAACCCATCAGAAACCACCAGGAACCATCAGGAAACCACCAGGAACCATCAGAAACCATCAGAAACCATCAGAAACCACCAGGAACCATCAGAAACCATCAGAAACCACAAGAACCACCAGGAACCATCAGAAACCATCAGAAACCATCAGAAACCACCAGGAACCATCAGAAACCACCAGGAACCATCAGAAACCATCAGAAACCACCAGGAACCATCAGGAACCACCAGAAACCATCAGAACCACCAGGAACCATCAGAAACCACCAGGAACCATCAGAAACCACCAGGAACCACCAGAAACCATCAGAAACCACCAGGAACCATCAGAAACCACCAGGAACCACCAGGAACCATCAGAACCACCAGGAACCACCAGAAACCATCAGAACCACCAGGAACCACCAGGAACCACCAAGAACCACCAGGAACCATCAGAACCACCAGGAACCACCAGAAACCATCAGAACCACCAGGAACCACCAGGAACCACCAAGAACCACCAGGAACCATCAGAAACCACCAGGAACCATCAGAACCACCAGAAGCTGGTTCTGGAGGTTCTCAGCGTTCCTTCTTCTGAAGCATCTCATTAACAGTTCTGGTGATAATAAATAAAGCTGCTTTATATCACATCAGACCACTAAACATCAGCTACTTACATAACAGAGTGTGTGTGAGTGTGTGTGTGTGAGTGTGTGTGTGTGTGTGTGTGTGTGTGTGTGTGTGTGTGTGTGAGTGTGTGTGAGTGTGTGTGTGTGAGTGTGTGAGTGTGTGTGTGTGTGTGTGTGTGTGGTTTGGCAGTGACCCGTATGAGTAAAACACATGAATAATTCATTATTTATGATGCTGAGAGAAGAAGAAATGTCCTTTTTATCCTCCAAACACACAAACATGACACACAATAACAGCTGCATTAGTTTATATTTTATTTTATTTTTATATTTTATATTTTATATATTTATTTATTTATTATTTTTATCATTATTCATTAAAGACTTTAAACATCAGATATTCGCTAATCTGATGAGCAACACGAGCTCCAACTGCTGCAGCTTCACCCTGAAACATCTGAGGAGGAAACTAACCGTTTAGTGTTCATAGAAGAAGAAAAAGAAGATAAAACCAAACAAAGTGTTTCATATCTGCTGCTGTTTCTGATGTGTGTGTGTGTGTGTGTGTGTGTGTTTCTGATGTGTGTGTGTGTGTGTGTGTGTGTGTGTGTGTGTGTTTCTGATGTGTGTGTGTGTGTGTGTGTGTGTGTGTGTGTGTAGACTGGGAGGTGGTGTACAGGAACCGTGACGGACACGTCATCAAGTTTAACTTCAACACCAACGAGACAGAAGTCATCGTCACCAACAACACCTTTGTGAGTTCTTCTTCAGATTATTATTATTATTATTATTATTGTTATTATTATTATTATTGTTATTGTTATTGTTATTATTATTATTATTGTTCTTTTCTTTTCTTTTGAATTTGAGCCGTTTTTTTTCTCTCCTCTTGTTGCTCCTCAACGCTAAAATGAAAGACAGCCGAACATCTAAACATATTTCTGATGTCATTTAAAGTTTCAGTTAAACTCTGATAACAAACATCAACAGAAACACGTTAATCAAACCGTCTGATCAGTTCTGATATTAAATTATTGATACATTGAGAACTTTCATGTGAAAATTCAGACTCAGAGATCAATGTTTTCATAAAGCTGCAGAATGTTTTTCTGTTTATCAGTTAGTAGTTTTAGGATGTAAAGGTCCTTTAAATCTGTCTGTCTGTCCTCCTGTCTGTCCTCCTGTCTGTCTGTCTGTCTGTCTGTCTGTCTGTCTGTCTGTCTGTCTGTCTGTCCTCCTGTCTGTCTGTCTGTCTGTCTGTCCTCCTGTCTGTCTGTCTGTCTGTCTGTCTGTCTGTCTGTCTGTCCTCCTGTCTGTCTGTCTGTCTGTCTGTCTGTCCTCCTGTCTGTCTGTCTGTCTGTCTGTCTGTCTGTCCTCCTGTCTGTCTGTCTGTCCTCCTGTCTGTCTGTCTGTCTGTCTGTCTGTCTGTCTGTCCTCCTGTCTGTCCTCCTGTCTGTCTGTCCTCCTGTCTGTCTGTCTGTCCTCCTGTCTGTCTGTCTGTCTGTCTGTCCTCCTGTCTGTCTGTCTGCCTGTCTGTCTCTGTCCTCCTGTCTGTCTCTGTCCTCCTGTCTGTCTGTCTGTCCTCCTGTCTGTCTGTCTGCCTGTCTGTCTCTGTCCTCCTGTCTGTCTGTCTGTCTGTCTGTCTGTCTGTCTGTCTGTCTGTCCTCCTGTCTGTCTGTCTGTCTGTCTGTCTGTCCTCCTGTCTGTCTGTCTGTCCTCCTGTCTGTCTGTCTGTCTGTCTGTCCTCCTGTCTGTCCTCCTGTCTGTCCTCCTGTCTGTCTGTCTGTCCTCCTGTCTGTCTGTCTGTCTGTCTGTCCTCCTGTCTGTCTGTCTGCCTGTCTGTCTCTGTCCTCCTGTCTGTCTGTCTGTCCTCCTGTCTGTCTGTCTGCCTGTCTGTCTCTGTCTGTCTGTCTGTCTGTCTGTCTGTCTGTCTGTCTGTCCTCCTGTCTGTCTGTCTGTCTGTCTGTCTGTCTGAAACATGTTCCAGCACCAATAAGATATTTTAACTATGAACTATAACTACTATATAATAATAATAATAATAATAATAATAATAATAATAATATTAATAATAATAACTACTATATTATAATCCATGAATAACTCGGGATTATCAATCACCTGCTGCTGATGCAATAAATCACTAAAACATCACGCTTGTTCACATGTGAATCAATGTGTCAGCATTAATAATCAATAATAAATAATTAATAATAATGATTCCTTCAGTGTTTGTTAACAGCAGCATCATAATAATCAGTTATTCATAAAGAGACTCAGCAGCAGCTGCTTCACCTCTTTTCCTTCTTTTTTTAATCGTTGCATCAGAGAAACGATGAATGAAACAAAGTGGAATCAGTGATTTAACAGCTGCATTTAATGTTTTATTCATAAACAACAAAAGAACCAAATCACCATCATTTAAACCAGACGGGCTTTAAAGTCTGATAATAATAAGTCTGATGATTAATAAAGTCTAATAATTGTTGTCTGCTTGTTCTAACATCTGTTCTCCTGCTGTTTATCTCTTTATTTATTCATTTATGTTTATTTAGTTTGGTGTCAGTTCCTGTAACTGTCATCATGTTTATAATCTAAACGTTTGTGTTCTTTGACACTTTTAAAAAAGACTAAAGATTTTCCTTTTTGGTTCCTCCCGTCCACTTGGTTTTTAGTTTACATATGTATACTTTTATTGTTTTTAGCTGTTTAATCCTTTTTAATTAGACTGTTATGCTTCTAACCTGGAGCACTTTGAGATTCCTTTAATGTAAAGTGCATTACAAATAAAATGTGTTATTATTATTATTATTATTGTTGTTTGTTCAGGCGGCCTTCAAGGTGGAGAAGTTTTCTCTGTCTGCAGATCTGAAGTACGCTCTGTTCGCCTACGACCTCAAACAGGTCAGAGACGAGAACACACACACACACACACTGTTCCTAAAGAAGGAAAGGAGGAAGTAAAGAAGGAAGTAAGAAGGAATTAAAGAAGGAAAGGAGGAAGTAGAAAAGGAAGTAAAGGAGGAAGTTAAAAAGGAAGTGAAAAAGGAAAGGAGGAGGTAAAGAAGGAAGTAAAAGAGGGGAAGGAAGGAAGGAAAGGAGGAAGTAAAAAAGGAAGTAAAGTAAAGTAGGAAGTAAAGAAGGAAGGAAAGGAGGAAATAAAAAAGGAAGTAAAGAAGGAATTAGAGGAGGAAGTAAAGAAGGAATTAAAGAAGGAAAGGAGGACGTAGAAAAGGAAGTAAAGAAGGAAGTAAAAGAGGAAAAAGAAAGAAGGAAAGGAGGAAGTAAATAATATTTAAATATCTCAGACTTTGTGTTAAACTGTCGTTCAGCTCTACAGATATTCCTACACGGCGTCTTACATCGTTTACAACATCTACACCAGGTAAACAAACATTCAGCAGCTGAGGCTTCTGTTGTTGTTGTTGTTGTTGTTGTTGTTGTGCTGCAGCGTCTGACTGTGTGTGTGTGTGTGTGTGTGTGTGTGCAGGGAGGTGTGGGAGCTGAACCCTCCGGAGGTTCAGGACGCCGTCCTGCAGCACGCCGCCTGGGGCCGCCAGGGACAGCAGCTGGTCAGACTTTATTATTATTATTATTATTATTTATTTGTTTATTTAGTGTTTGTGCTCTGACCTCGTCAGCTGACTCACTTTACACGTCACTGCTTCACATCTTCTTTATGCAACGAGACAAACTGAACCTGGAATCTGCTGTTTCAGGTTTGTAGTGTCTCAGATTGAGACTCTTCCTGTGAATCAGTTTAACATCAAACATGATAGATAGATAGATAGATGGATGGATGGATGGATGGATGGATGGATGGATGGATGGATGGATGGATGGATGGATGGATGGATGGATGGATGGATGGATGGATGGATGGATGGATGGATAGATAGATAGATAGATAGATAGATAGATAGATAGATAGATAGATAGATAGATAGATAGATAGATAGATAGATAGATAGATAGATAGATAGATAGATAGATAGATAGATGGATGGATGGATGGATGGATGGATGGATGGATGGATGGATGGATGGATGGATGGATAGATAGATAGATGATAAATAGATAGATAGATAGATGATAAATAGATAGATAGATAGATAGATAGATAGATGATAAATAGATAGATAGATAGATAGATAGATGTCTAGATAGATGGATGGATGGATGGATGGATGGATGGATAGATAGATAGATAGATATAAATGTTATAGACACGTCTCTAACTTCAGACTTCTGACATCCAGCAGAACTGGATTCAGCACAAAATACTGTAGGAGCAACCAAGAAAACACTTTTACCCCAAAATGCCAAAATACCAGCTCACTTTCTGAAGGGTTTTCCCAGATTGGGTCCTGTCTGTTATAAATATTATTGATATATTAAATATCAGCAGCATGTGACTGAGAGATAATAAATGCTGAGGTGGACTCAGGATGTTTTACAGCATCAGAAACAGGTTTATAAACGAAGCGTCCTCCTCTAACTGTCTCCAGATCTACGTGTTTGAGAACAACATCTACTACCAGTCTGACGTGAAGAGCAACTCTCTGAGGATCACGTCTTCAGGGCTGGAGGGCGTCGTCTTCAACGGGCTGGCCGACTGGCTCTACGAAGGTCTGACCAGTAATTACTGTAATAACCTTACAGAGGATTAGAGGATTAATCTGACATGTTCCAGTCCTGGACTAGAACCAGACTCAGTCGGTCCCAGCTGAGAGAAAAACTAATTTAATTCATCAAACAGTGTCGAAGGGTTAAATCCATTATAATAGCAGTAAAGACCTTCAGACCTTCAGACCCCACAGTGGATCAGTCTGACTAGAGTCCCCGTGTTGCTGCTGAGAGTGAATCTATGTTTCTGGAAGCTCTGGGTCTCTAGTTATGGTTGTAAAGTTTCTCCCAGCAGCAACTTCTACACACTGAGCTCACTCTTCCTCTGTTTGGTTGTTTAAACTGTTCAGATTAGAGTTTTTGGTTTAAAAGAAACGGAGCAGAGCAGAATGGACAAACTGGACAAATCAACAAGGATCCATTGAGTCTCAGACACGACGAGGAAACATCTGATTCATTTCACACTGAAACACTTTAACTTTCGGCTGTTTGACAGAATGTTTCTGCAGGAAGATGAGCAGCCAGAAGCTGTCTGTCTGCTCAGATAAATACAACTATTACATTCATAAAGTGTCTGTCTGTCTGTCTGTCTGTCTGTCTGTCTGCCTGTCTGCCTGTCTGTCTGTCTCTCTGTCTGTCTCCCTGTCTGTCTGCCTGTCTGTCTGCCTGTCTGTCTGTCTGTCTGTCTGCCTGTCTCTCTGTCTGTCTGTCTGTCTGTCTGTCTGCCTGTCTGTCTGCCTGTCTGTCTGTCTGCCTGTCTGTCTGCCTGTCTCTCTGTCTGTCTGTCTGTCTGCCTGCCTGTCTGTCTGTCTGTGTAGAGGAGGTCCTGGGGTCCCACCTGGCTCTCTGGTGGTCCCCTGACGGAGAGCGTCTGGCCTTCCTGACCATCAACGACTCTCTGGTCCCCAACATGGTCCTTCCCCAGTTCACGGGCAGCTCGTACCCCCGAGGCCTCCAGTACCCCTACCCCACGGTGAGACAGCAGGGCATGCTGGGAAACAGAGTCCTCACTAGCATCTCACTGTTAGCATCAATAATTATAATATAATAATATAATAATAATTATAATGAATAATCTGTGTTCAGGCCGGACAGACGAACCCCAGCGTCAAACTGTCAGTGGTCAACCTGGTCGGAGCCCCACACACTCAGGAGATACGGTCCCCAGACCAGCTGAGACACAGGTACACACACACACACACACACTCACACACACACTCAGGAGATACGGTCCCCAGACCAGCTGAGACACAGGTACACACACTCACACACACACTCAGGAGATACGGTCCCCAGACCAGCTGAGACACAGGTACACACACACACACACACACACACACACACACTCACACACACACTCAGGAGATACGGTCCCCAGACCAGCTGAGACACAGGTACACACACACACACACACTCAGGAGATACGGTCCCCAGACCAGCTGAGACACAGGTACACACACACACACACACACACACACACACACTCAGGAGACACGGTCCCCAGACCAGCTGAGACACAGGTACACACACACACACTCAGGAGATACGGTCCCCAGACCAGCTGAGACACAGGTACACACACACACACACACACACACACTCAGGAGATACGGTCCCCAGACCAGCTGAGACACAGGTACACACACACACACTCAGGAGATACGGTCCCCAGACCAGCTGAGACACAGGTACACACACACACACTCAGGAGATACGGTCCCCAGACCAGCTGAGACACAGGTACTCACACACACACACACTCACACACACACACTCAGGAGATACGGTCCCCAGACCAGCTGAGACACAGGTACACACACACACACTCAGGAGACCCGGTCCCCAGACCAGCTGAGACACAGGTACACACACACACACACACTCAGGAGACCCGGTCCCCAGACCAGCTGAGAGACAGGTACACACACACTCTGTCTGTCTCTCAGTGATTTCTACGTGTCGATGGTCCGATGGGTCGGCGTCTCTCACCTCGCCGTCCGCTGGATCAACCGTTCCCAGAATGCATCACTGCTGACGCTGTGTGACGCCGCCGTCGGAGTCTGTCAGCAGGTGAGTTTACCTGAGTTTATTACTGAGTTTATTACCTGAGTTTATTACTGAGTTTATTACTGAGTTTATTACCTGAGTTTATTACCTGAGTTTATTACCTGAGTTTATTACCTGAGTTTATTACTAAGTTAATTACCTGAGTTTATTACCTGAGTTTATTACTGAGTTTATTACTGAGTTTATTACCTGAGTTTATTACTGAGTTTATTACCTGAGTTTATTACCTGAGTTTATTACTGAGTTTATTACCTGAGTTTATTACCTGAGTTTATTACTGAGTTTATTACTGAGTTTATTACCTGAGTTTATTACTGAGTTTATTACCTGAGTTTATTACCTGAGTTTATTACTGAGTTTATTACCTGAGTTTATTACTAAGTTAATTACCTGAGTTTATTACCTGAGTTTATTACTGAGTTTATTACTGAGTTTATTACCTGAGTTTATTACCTGAGTTTATTACTGAGTTTATTACCTGAGTTTATTACCTGAGTTTATTACTGAGTTTATTACTGAGTTTATTACCTGAGTTTATTACCTGAGTTTATTACTGAGTTTATTACTGAGTTTATTACCTGAGTTTATTACTGAGTTTATTACTGAGTTTATTACCTGAGTTTATTACCTGAGTTTATTACTGAGTTTATTACCTGAGTTTATTACTGAGTTTATTACCTGAGTTTATTACTGAGTTTATTACTGAGTTTATTACCTGAGTTTATTACCTGAGTTTATTACTGAGTTTATTACCTGAGTTTATTACTGAGTTTATTACCTGAGTTTATTACCTGAGTTTATTACTGAGTTTATTACTGAGTTTATTACCTGAGTTTATTACTGAGTTTATTACCTGAGTTTATTACCTGAGTTTATTACTGAGTTTATTACTGAGTTTATTACCTGAGTTTATTACCTGAGTTTATTACTGAGTTTATTACTGAGTTTATTACTGAGTTTATTACTGAGTTTATTACATGAGTTTATTACCTGAGTTTATTACTGAGTTTATTACTGAGTTTATTACTGAGTTTATTACTGAGTTTATTACCTGAGTTTATTACCTGAGTTTATTACTGAGTTTATTACCTGAGTTTATTACTGAGTTTATTACCTGAGTTTATTACCTGAGTTTATTACTGAGTTTATTACCTGAGTTTATTACCTGAGTTTATTACTGAGTTTATTACCTGAGTTTATTACCTGAGTTTATTACCTGAGTTTATTACTGAGTTTATTACCTGAGTTTATTACCTGAGTTTATTACTGAGTTTATTACCTGAGTTTATTACCTGAGTTTATTACTAAGTTGATTACCTGAGTTTATTACCTGAGTTTATTACCTGAGTTTATTACTGAGTTTATTACTGAGTTTATTACCTGAGTTTATTACCTGAGTTTATTACTGAGTTTATTACTGAGTTTATTACCTGAGTTTACCTGAGTTTATTACCTGAGTTTATTACTGAGTTTATTACTGAGTTTATTACTGAGTTTACCTGAGTTTATTACTGAGTTTATTACTGAGTTTATTACTGAGTTTATTACCTGAGTTTATTACTGAGTTTATTACCTGAGTTTATTACTGAGTTTATTACCTGAGTTTATTACTGAGTTTATTACCTGAGTTTATTACTGAGTTTATTACCTGAGTTTATTACTGAGTTTATTACTGAGTTTATTACCTGAGTTTATTACCTGAGTTTATTACTGAGTTTATTACTGAGTCTATTACCTGAGTTTATTACTGAGTTTATTACCTGAGTTTATTACTGAGTTTATTACCTGAATTTATTACCTGAGTTTATTACTGAGTTTATTACTGAGTTTATTACCTGAGTTTATTACTGAGTTTATTACTGAGTTTATTACCTGAGTTTATTACTGAGTTTATTACCTGAGTTTATTACTGAGTTTATTACCTGAGTTTATTACTGAGTTTATTACCTGAGTTTATTACCTGAGTTTATTACTGAGTTTATTACCTGAGTTTATTACTGAGTTTATTACCTGAGTTTATTACCTGAGTTTATTACTGAGTTTATTACTGAGTTTATTACCTGAGTTTATTACTGAGTTTATTACTGAGTTTATTACCTGAGTTTATTACTGAGTTTATTACCTGAGTTTATTACTGAGTTTATTACTGAGTTTATTACCTGAGTTTATTACTGAGTTTATTACCTGAGTTTATTACCTGAGTTTATTACTGAGTTTATTACTGAGTTTATTACTGAGTCTATTACCTGAGTTTATTACTGAGTTTATTACCTGAGTTTATTACCTGAGTTTATTACTGAGTTTATTACTGAGTTTATTACTGAGTTTATTACCTGAGTTTATTACTGAGTTTATTACTGAGTTTATTACCTGAGTTTATTACTGAGTTTATTACCTGAGTTTATTACCTGAGTTTATTACTGAGTTTATTACCTGAGTTTATTACCTGAGTTTATTACTGAGTTTATTACTGAGTTTATTACTGAGTTTATTACTGAGTCTATTACCTGAGTTTATTACTGAGTTTATTACCTGAGTTTATTACTGAGTTTATTACTGAGTTTATTACTGAGTTTATTACCTGAGTTTATTACTGAGTTTATTACCTGAGTTTATTACCTGAGTTTATTACCTGAGTTTATTACTGAGTTTATTACTGAGTTTATTACTGAGTCTATTACCTGAGTTTATTACTGAGTTTATTACCTGAGTTTATTACTGAGTTTATTACTGAGTTTATTACCTGAGTTTATTACCTGAGTTTATTACTGAGTTTATTACCTGAGTTTATTACTGAGTTTATTACCTGAGTTTATTACTGAGTTTATTACCTGAGTTTATTACTGAGTTTATTACCTGAGTTTATTACTGAGTTTATTACCTGAGTTTATTACCTGAGTTTATTACCTGAGTTTATTACCTGAGTTTACCTGAGTTTATTACTGAGTTTATTACCTGAGTTTATTACCTGAGTTTATTACCTGAGTTTATTACTGAGTTTATTACCTGAGTTTATTACCTGAGTTTATTACCTGAGTTTATTACTGAGTTTATTACCTGAGTTTATTACCTGAGTTTATTACCTGAGTTTATTACTGAGTTTATTACCTGAGTTTATTACCTGAGTTTATTACTGAGTTTATTACCTGAGTTTATTACCTGAGTTTATTACTGAGTTTATTACCTGAGTTTATTATCTGAGTTTATAACTGAGTTTATTACCTGAGTTTATTACTGAGTTTATTACCTGAGTTTATTACTGAGTTTATTACCTGAGTTTATTACCTGAGTTTATTACTGAGTTTATTACCTGAGTTTATTACCTGAGTTTATTACCTGAGTTTATTACCTGAGTTTATTACTGAGTTTATTACCTGAGTTTATTACTGAGTTTATTACCGAGTTTATTACCTGAGTTTATTACCTGAGTTTATTACTGAGTTTATTACTGAGTTTATTACCTGAGTTTATTACTGAGTTTATTACCTGAGTTTATTACTGAGTTTATTACCTGAGTTTATTACCTGAGTTTATTACCTGAGTTTATTACCTGAGTTTATTACTGAGTTTATTACCTGAGTTTATTACCTGAGTTTATTACTGAGTTTATTACCTGAGTTTATTACTGAGTTTATTACCTGAGTTTATTACTGAGTTTATTACTGAGTTTATTACCTGAGTTTATTACTGAGTTTATTACCTGAGTTTATTACTGAGTTTATTACCTGAGTTTATTACTGAGTTTATTACCTGAGTTTATACCCTGAGTTTAACCCTAACCAGATATAATTATTTTTAATAAATCAGGTGATTATAAACAGAAGGATCCTCCTTCTGCAGCGTTTTCATTTTCTTGTCTTTAATTCAGAGACTGGAGGATTCTTCAGAGACGTGGCTCTCGCTGCAGGTCAGAATAACACTAGATTATTATTTATGTTTATGTTTATATTTATTATATATTTATATTATATATATTTATTATATGAGGAGAGGTGACGTGTCGTCTGTCTGCAGAGAAACGAACCTCTGTTCTCTGCCGACCGGAGCCGCTTCTTCCTCACGCTGCCGGTGAGACAGGGAGGACACGGAGACTACAACCACATCACCATGGTTACCAGGAAGGTGAACCAGAACCACAGAACCCCAGAACCTGTCCCCCGTCCTCCATCAGAACCCCAGAACCTGTCCCCCGTCCTCCATCAGAACCCCAGAACCTGTCCCCCCGTCCTCCGTCAGAACCCCAGAACCTGTCCCCCCGTCCTCCATCAGAACCCCAGAACCTGTCCCCCCGTCCTCCATCAGAACCCCAGAACCTGTCCCCCATCCTCCATCAGAACCCCAGAACCTGTCCCCCCGTCCTCCATCAGAACCCCAGAACCTGTCCCCCATCCTCCATCAGAACCCCAGAACCTGTCCCCCATCCTCCATCAGAACCTGTCCCCATCCTCCATCAGAACCCCAGAACCTGTCCCCCATCCTCCATCAGAACCCCAGAACCTGTCCCCCATCCTCCGTCAGAACCCCAGAACCTGTCCCCCCGTCCTCCATCAGAACCCCAGAACCTGTCCCCCCATCCTCCATCAGAACCCCAGAACCTGTCCCCCATCCTCCATCAGAACCCCAGAACCTGTCCCCCATCCTCCATCAGAACCCCAGAACCTGTCCCCCATCCTCCATTAGAACCACAGAACCTGTCCCCCTTCCTCCATCAGAACCCCAGAACCTGTCCCCCATCCTCCATCAGAACCCCAGAACCTGTCCCCCATCCTCCATCAGAACCCCAGAACCTGTACCCCATCCTCCATCAGAACCCCAGAACCCCAGAACCTGTCCCCCATCCTCCATCAGAACCCCAGAACCTGTACCCCATCCTCAATCAGAACCCCAGAACCTGTCCCCCATCCTCCATCAGAACCCCAGAACCTGTACCCCATCCTCCATCAGAACCCCAGAACCTGTCCCCCATCCTCCATCAGAACCCCAGAACCTGTCCCCCATCCTCCATCAGAACCCCAGAACCTGTACCCCATCCTCAATCAGAACCCCAGAACCTGTCCCCCATCCTCCATCAGAACCCCAGAACCTGTACCCCATCCTCCATCAGAACCCCAGAACCTGTCCCCCATCCTCCATCAGAACCCCAGAACCTGTCCCCCATCCTCCATCAGAACCCGTCTCCATCCTTCAGACGTCTCAGTTCTTTCTGCTGTTTGAATCTTTGTACCTGGTTCTGGTTTCAGCTCCGCAGTGATCAGGACGAGGTCCGGTACCTGACGTCTGGCGGCTGGGAGGTGACCCGGATCCTTTCCTACGATGAAAACAACCAGATGGTGTAAGTTTGTCTTAATTCAGATTAAATGTTGATGATGTGTGTAAACTGGTTTAATCAGAACTCTTCTGGTCTGAACTGAACTAAAGATGGACTGGAGTCTTCAGTCCTACCTGGTCCAGCAGCTCAGACTGGAACAATAACAGCTTTGTGTTTACAGTGTGATTGTCTGTAAACATTTCCATGTTGAGGTCAGAGTCATGTTGTAATCTCAGGATTGGTTGGATTGATTAATAATCAATCATCAAAGACACTTACAGTAATAATTCAGCTGCTCAACAAACTGATTGCTGATGTTTAGATACTTGTTATGAAATGAGTTTTCTCTGTATATTGTGTTTAATGTTGGCTTCACTTCAGAACACACAGATCCTTTTTGTCCTGATTGAAGCAATTTTCACATTTTCCAAGAAACTTCAGGTTTTGTGACAAGTCTTTGTGACACTCGGTGAAGAGACGGTCATGATCTTTGGGTAGTGACCAAAGAACGAGATCACGGATACTAGCGGCTGAAATGAGCTTCCTCCGTAGGGTGGCTGGGCTCAGCCTTAGAGATAGGGGGAGGAGCTCAGACATCCGGAGGGAGCTCGGAGTAGAGCCGCTGCTCCTTCTCCTCTAAAGGAGCCAGCTGAGGTGGTTTGGGTTTCATCTGGTAAGGATCCTCCCGGGCGCCTCCTGTTAGAGGAGTTCCAGGTCCAACTGGTAGGAGGCCCCGGGGAAGACCCAGAACACGGTGGAGGGATTATATCTCTCTCCTGGCCTGGGAACGCCTCGGGGTCCAGGAGGAGCTGGAACGCCCTGCTTAGCCTGCTGCCCCCGCGACCCGGCCCCGGATAAGCGGAGGAGAATGGATGGATGAAGATATTCTGAAGACATCTGCTGGAGGACCGAGTCTGTTTACTGTCAGACTCAGACTCAGATGACAGATGTTTCCCCTGTTTACTGTCAGACTCAGTGGTCCAGATGTTTAAATCTGTTGACAGTGATCAGATGTTTGTCCTCTTGTGTCCTCAGATACTTCCTGAGCACAGAGGAGTCAGCTGAGCAGAGACACCTGTACAGGTAAACTCCAGAATGACTTGTTGGTTCTGTTTTAAAGCCTGTTGTTGACCTGTTGTTGACCCGTTGTTGACCTGTTGTTGACCTGTTGTTGACCTCAGCGTGTCGACCCTGGGCCTGTTTCCTCGCCGCTGCCTGACTTGTTGTTGACCTGTTGTTGACCAGTTGTTGACCTGTTGTTGACTTATTGTTGACCTGTTGTTGACGTGTTGTTTACATGTTGTTGACCTGTTGTTGACCCTAGCGTGTCGACCCTGGGCCTGTTTCCTCGCCGCTGCCTGACTTGTTGTTGACCTGTTGTTGACCAGTTGTTGACCTGTTGTTGACTTGTTGTTGACCTGTTGTTGACCTGTTGTTGACCAGTTGTTGACCTGTTGTTGACTTGTTGTTGACCTGTTGTTGACGTGTTGTTTACATGTTGTTGACCAGTTGTTGACCTGTTGTTGACTTGTTGTTGACCTGTTGTTGACGTGTTGTTTACATGTTGTTGACCTGTTGTTGACCTCAGCGTGTCGACCCTGGGCCTGTTTCCTCGCCGCTGCCTGACCTGTTGTTGACCCGTTATTGACGTGTTTTTGACCCATTGTTGACATGTTGTTGACCTGTTGTTGACCTCAGCGTGTCGACCCTGGGCCTGTTTCCTCGCCGCTGTCTGACTTGTTGTTGACTTGTTGTTGACCTGTTGTTGACCTGTTGTTGACCTGTTGTTTACATGTTGTTGACCAGTTGTTGACCTGTTGTTGACCTGTTGTTGACGTGTTTTTGACCCATTGTTGACATGTTGTTGACATGTTGTTGACGTGTTGTTTACATGTTGTTGACCTGTTGTTGATGTGTTGTTGACATGTTGTTGACGTGTTGTTTACATGTTGTTGACCTGTTGTTGACCTCAGCGTGTCGACCCTGGGCCTGTTTCCTCGCCGCTGCCTGACCTGTTGTTGACCCGTTGTTGACGTGTTGTTGACATGTTGTTGACGTGTTGTTTACATGTTGTTGACCTGTTGTTGACCTCAGCGTGTCGACCCTGGGCCTGTTTCCTCGCCGCTGCCTGACTTGCGGCCTGAAGGACGAGTGTTTGTTCTGGGACGCCGCCGTCAGTCCGGACGCTCAGCACGCCGTCCTGCACTGCAAAGGTCACGACCCCTTCCTGTTTCCTGTTTACACAGACACACGATGTAAACAAATGTTGTTTTTCTGTGAAGAGGTCAGATTTAATGTAATATATGTGATGTAAACAGTAAATAATAATAACCTGCAGGTCCTGGAGTTCCCGCCGTGCTGCTGCTGAGCTTCGATGACGTCGACTGTGAGTCTTTATTAAGATAATTATAATAAATATATTAATATTGTTATAATAAATATATAATTAAACTCTGTCTGGGATGTTTGTCGCTGCAGCTGATGTGGTTTTTCTTAGAAATGGAAAATAATTTGCCATAAAACATAAACAGCTGCTGGATTGATTCTGTGCCAAACGTTTAGAGATTTAAACGCTTTTTATATATTAATAAAACAAGTTAGAAAGGAAAAGTTAGTTTTAAATGCATGAGAAAAACATGTTAAAATGCTGATTCAAAAAGTTTATAAAAACAGAAGAGCATGAAATATACAAATATATAATAAATATGCTGATGATTTTATTTTCAGCATATTTCGTCCTGGAGAACAACGTTCCTCTGAGAGCAGCGCTGCAGGACCGGAGGACGCCACAGACAGAAACCAGGACCATCAGCAGCCATAACTACGGTAGGGAGACAGGCAGGAGGACAGACAGGAGGACAGACAGGCAGACAGACAGACAGACAGACAGACAGACAGACAGGAGGACGCCACAGACAGAAACCAGGACCATCAGCAGCCATAACTACGGTAGGGAGACAGGCAGGCAGACAGACAGGCAGACAGACAGACAGACAGACAGACAGGAGGACAGACAGGCAGACAGGAGGACGCCACAGACAGAAACCAGGACCATCAGCAGCCATAACTACGGTAGGGAGACAGGCAGACAGACAGAGAGACAGACAGGAGGACAGACAGGAGGACAGACAGACAGACAGACAGACAGACAGACAGACAGACAGGAGGACGCCACAGAGAGAAACCAGGACCATCAGCAGCCATAACTATGGTAGGGAGACAGGCAGACAGGTAGACAGACAGACAGACAGACAGACAAACAAGCAGACAGACAGACAGACAGGAGGACGCCACAGACAGAAACCAGGACCATCATGCTATAACTACGGTAGGGAGACAGACAGACAGGAGGACAGACAGGCAGACAGACAGACAGACAGACAGACAGACAGACAGGAGGACAGACAGGCAGACAGACAGACAGACAGACAGACAGACAGACAGACAGACAGACAGACAGACAGACAGACAGGAGGACGCCACAGACAGAAACCAGGACCATCAGCAGCCACAGCTATGGTAGGGAGACAGGCAGACAGGTAGACAGACCGGAGGACGCCACAGACAGAAACCAGGACCATCAGCAGCCACAGCTATGGTACGCAGACAGACAGGCAGGTAGACAGACAGGAGGACAGACAGGCAGACAGACAGACAGACAGAAAGACAGACAGACAGACAGACAGACAGGAGGACGCCACAGACAGAAACCAGGACCATCAGCAGCCACAGCTATGGTACGCAGACAGACAGGCAGGTAGACAGACAGGAGGACAGACAGGCAGACAGACAGACAGACAGACAGACAGACAGACAGACAGACAGGAGGACGCCACAGACAGAAACCAGGACCATCAGCAGCCACAGCTATGGTACGCAGACAGACAGGCAGGTAGACAGACAGGAGGACAGACAGGCAGACAGACAGACAGACAGACAGACAGACAGAAAGACAGACAGGAGGACGCCACAGACAGAAACCAGGACCATCAGCAGCCACAGCTATGGTAGGGAGACAGTCAGACAGGTAGACAGACAGGAGGACAGACAGACAGACAGACAGACAGACAGACAGACAGACAAACCGGAGGACGCCACAGACAGAAACCAGGACCATCAGCAGCCATAACTACGGTAGGGAGACAGACAGGAGGACAGACAGGTAGGCAGACAGACAGACAGACAGACAGACAGACCGGAGGACGCCACAGACAGAAACCAGGACCATCAGCAGCCATAACTACGGTAGGGAGACAGACAGGAGGACAGACAGACAGGAGGACAGACAGGCAGACAGACAGACAGACAGACAGACAGACAGACAGACAGACAGACAGGAGGACGCCACAGACAGAAACCAGGACCATCAGCAGCCATAACTACGGTAGGGAGACAGGCAGACAGGTAGACAGACAGGAGGACAGACAGGCAGACAGACAGACAGACAGACGGACAGACAGGAGGACGACGCCACAGACAGAAACCAGGACCATCAGCAGCCACAACTATGGTAGGGAGACAGACAGGAGGACAGACAGGCAGACAGACAGGAGGACAGACAGACAGGCAGACAGACAGACAGACAACAGTCTCTCTGTCTGTCTGTCTGTCCCCTCAGATCTTCGTCTGAAGCTGTCTTACCCTCCAGACTTCTCAGAGTCTCTGCTGTCTCTCTCTCTGTCCTCCTGTCTGTCCTCCTGTCTGTCTCTCTGTCTAACTGTCTGTCTGTCCTCCTGTCTGTCTGTCTAACTGTCTGTCTGTCCTCCTGTCTGTCCTCCTGTCTAACTGTCTGTCTGTCTGTCTGTCTGTCTGTCTAACTGTCTGTCTGTCCTCCTGCCTATCTAACTGTCTGTCTGTCCTCCTGTCTAACTGTCTGTCTGTCCTCCTGTCTGTCTGTCTAACTGTCTGTCTGTCCTCCTGTCTGTCCTCCTGTCTAACTGTCTGTCCTCCTGTCTGTCTGTCTAACTGTCTGTCTGTCCTCCTGCCTGTCTAACTGTCTGTCTGTCCTCCTGTCTAACTGTCTGTCTGTCCTCCTGTCTGTCTGTCTAACTGTCTGTCTGTCCTCCTGTCTAACTGTCTGTCTGTCCCCTCAGATCTCCGTCTGAAGCTGTCTTACCCTCCAGACTTCTCAGAGTCTCTGCTGTCTCTCTCTCTGTCCTCCTGTCTGTCCTCCTGTCTGTCTCTCTGTCTAACTGTCTGTCTGTCTGTCTGTCTGTCTGTCTAACTGTCTGTCTGTCCTCCTGCCTGTCTAACTGTCTGTCTGTCCTCCTGTCTAACTGTCTGTCTGTCCTCCTGTCTGTCTGTCTAACTGTCTGTCTGTCCTCCTGTCTGTCCTCCTGTCTAACTGTCTGTCCTCCTGTCTGTCTGTCTAACTGTCTGTCTGTCCTCCTGCCTGTCTAACTGTCTGTCTGTCCTCCTGTCTAACTGTCTGTCTGTCCTCCTGTCTGTCTGTCTAACTGTCTGTCTGTCCTCCTGTCTGTCTGTCTAACTGTCTGTCTGTCCTCCTGTCTGTCCTCCTGTCTAACTGTCTGTCTGTCTGTCTGTCTGTCTAACTGTCTGTCTGTCCTCCTGCCTGTCTAACTGTCTGTCTGTCCTCCTGTCTAACTGTCTGTCTGTCCTCCTGTCTGTCTGTCTAACTGTCTGTCTGTCCTCCTGTCTGTCCTCCTGTCTAACTGTCTGTCCTCCTGTCTGTCTGTCTAACTGTCTGTCTGTCCTCCTGCCTGTCTAACTGTCTGTCTGTCCTCCTGTCTAACTGTCTGTCTGTCCTCCTGTCTGTCTGTCTAACTGTCTGTCTGTCCTCCTGTCTAACTGTCTGTCTGTCCCCTCAGATCTCCGTCTGAAGCTGTCTTACCCTCCAGACTTCTCAGAGTCTCTGCTGTCTCTCTCTCTGTCCTCCTGTCTGTCCTCCTGTCTGTCTCTCTGTCTAACTGTCTGTCTGTCCTCCTGTCTGTCTGTCTAACTGTCTGTCTGTCCTCCTGTCTGTCTGTCTAACTGTCTGTCTGTCTTCCTGTCTAACTGTCTGTCTGTCCTCCTGTCTGTCTGTCTAACTGTCTGTCTGTCCTCCTGTCTGTCTGTCTAACTGTCTGTCTGTCCTCCTGTCTGTCTGTCTAACTGTCTGTCTGTCCCCTCAGATCTCCGTCTGAAGCTGTCTTACCCTCCAGACTTCTCAGAGTCTCTGCTGTCTCTCTCTCTGTCCTCCTGTCTGTCCTCCTGTCTGTCTCTCTGTCTAACTGTCTGTCTGTCCTCCTGTCTGTCTGTCTAACTGTCTGTCTGTCCTCCTGTCTGCCTGTCTAACTGTCTGTCTGTCTTCCTGTCTAACTGTCTGTCTGTCCTCCTGTCTGTCTGTCTAACTGTCTGTCTGTCCTCCTGTCTAACTGTCTGTCTGTCCCCTCAGATCTCCGTCTGAAGCTGTCTTACCCTCCAGACTTCTCAGAGTCTCTGCTGTCTCTCTCTCTGTCCTCCTGTCTGTCCTCCTGTCTGTCTCTCTGTCTGTCTGTCTGTCTAACTGTCTGTCTGTCCTCCTGCCTGTCTAACTGTCCTCCTGTCTGTCTGTCTAACTGTCTGTCTGTCCCCTCAGATCTCCGTCTGAAGCTGTCTTACCCTCCAGACTTCTCAGAGTCTCTGCTGTACGGCGTTCTGCTGATTGTGTGAGACTTTGTTTTATTCTTAGTCTTCACAGATTCTGATCTCTATAAAATACATAAAGAGTGTTTAATAAATAATAATAATAATAATAATGAGAGTGTTTAATAAATAATAATAATGAGAGTGTTTAATGAATAATAATAATAATAATAATAATAATAATAATAATAATAATAATGAGAGTGTTTAATAAATAATAATAATAATAATAATAATGAGAGTGTTTAATAAATAATAATAATAATAATAATAATGAGAGTGTTTAATAAATAATAATAATAATACTGAATGTTCCAGCGGCAGCTCTCCTGGTCAGCAGCAGGTGACGGATGAGTTCAGACTGGACTGGGACTCGGTGCTCGTCGAGTCGGACCAGGTCATCGTCGCCCGGCTGGACGGCCGCGGGTCGGCCTGCAGGGGTCAAAGGTCACTGAAATATTAAATATATATATATATATATAATGGGGTCAAAGGTCACTGATTCTAGATATATAATGTCTGATACTGTTTGTGTGGGTGATGTGTCCCTCTGTCTCAGGATGTCCCAGCAGCTCCATCACAGACTGGGCTCCGTGGATACTGAGGACCAGACGGCTGGTCTGGAGTAAGACACACCTTTACCTCTGACCCCTGACCTCTGACCTCTGACCTCTGACCCCTGACCTCTGACCTCTGACCTCTCTGCTGGCCGTCTGCTTTAAATGTTTCCTCTGTCCTCAGATTTCTGACCAAGCTGCCGTTCATCGACCCAACTCGTGTCGGAGTCTTCGGAGAGGTTCGTCTTCAGACAGGAACCATAAATCAATCAGCCATAGATCAATCAGACATAAATCAATCAGCCATAAATCAATCAGACATAGATCAATCAGACATAAATCAATCAGACATAAGTCAATCAGCCATAAATCAATCAGACATAGATCAATCAGACATAAATCAATCAGCCATAGATCAATCAGACATAAATCAATCAGACATAAATCAATCAGCCATAGATCAATCAGACATAAATCAATCAGCCATAGATCAATCAGACATAAATCAATCAGACATAAATCAATCAGCCATAAATCAATCAGACATAAATCAATCAGCCATAGATCAATCAGACATAAATCAATCAGACATAAATCAATCAGACATAAATCAATCAGACATTAATTAATCAGACATAAATCAATCAGACATAAATCAATCAGACATAAATCAATCAGCCATAGATCAATCAGACATAAATCAATCAGACATAAATCAATCAGCCATAAATCAATCAGACATAAATCAATCAGACATGAATCAATCAGACATGAATCAATCAGCCATAAATCAATCAGACATAAATCAATCAGACATAAATCAATAAATCAATCAGACATAAATCAGTCAGACATAAATCAATAAATCAATCAGACATAAATCAATCAGACATAAATCAATAAATCAATCAGACATAAATCAATCAGATATTATCTTCTCTGATTTTCTGTCATGAGTTTCAGCCTGAACAGTTAAAAAATGGACATTATGTTTTTTTCTGCTTCTCTGTCCTGTAAATCTGAATAATTTGGTGTTTTAGGACTACGGTGTCAGTCTGCCTGTCTGTCTGTCTGCCTGTCTGTCTGTCCTCCTGTCTGTCTGTCTGTCTGTCTGTCTGTCTGTCTGTCTGTCCTCCTGTCTGCCTGTCTGTCTGTCTGTCTGTCTGTCTGTCTGTCTGTCTGTCTGTCTGTCTGTCTGTCTGTCTGTCTGCCTGTGTGTCTGTCTGCCTGTGTGTCTGCCTGTCTGCCTGTCTGCCTGCCTGTCTGTCTGTCCTCCTGTCTGCCTGTCTGCCTGCCTGCCTGTCTGTCTGTCTGTCTGTCTGTCTGTCTGTCTGTCTGTCTGCCTGTCTGTCTGTCTGTCTGTCTGTCTGTCTGTCTGTCTGTGTCTGCCTGTCTGTCTGTCTGCCTGCCTGTCTGTCTGTCTGTCTGTCTGTCTGTCTGTCTGTCTGCCTGTCTGTCTGTCTGTCTGTCTGTCTGTCTGTCTGTCTGTCTGCCTGCCTGTCTGTCTGTCTGTCTGTCTGTCTGTCTGTCTGTCTGTCTGTCTGTCTGTCTGTCTGTCTGTCTGTCTGCCTGTGTGTCTGTCTGCCTGTGTGTCTGCCTGTCTGCCTGTCTGCCTGCCTGTCTGTCTGTCCTCCTGTCTGTCCTCCTGCCTGTCTGTCCTCCTGTCTGCCTGTCTGTCTGTCTGCCTGCCTGTCTGCCTGCCTGTCTGTCTGTCTGAGTTAACCTCTCTCTGTGGGTTTGTTCAGGACTACGGAGGTTATCTGACTCTGATGATGCTGAAGTCGACGGAGAAGCTGATCAGATGTGCTGCAGCTCAGAGTCCCGTCACCGACTGGACCATGTACGGTGAGCAGACAGACAGGCAGACAGACAGGCAGGCAGGCAGACAGACAGGCAGACAGACAGACAGACAGACAGACAGACAGACAGACAGACAGACAGACAGACAGACAGACAGACAGACAGGCAGACAGACAGACAGACAGACAGGCAGACAGACAGACAGACAGACAGACAGCAACATATCATCATATAAACATCTGTATAAATCATCATCAGTCGTGGCTGGAAGTGCAACAACTCAAATCTTTGTGCAGAAGAATATTGAAGTACTGTCACGTTTCCAGCCTCTCCTGTCCTCTCCTCTCAGCTCTGTGTAAACAGCCTCTCCTGTCCTCTCCTCTCTGCTCTGTGTAAACAGCCTCTCCTGTCCTCTCCCCTCTGCTCTGTGTAAACAGCCTCTCCTGTCCTCTCCTCTCTGCTCTGTGTAAACAGCCTCTCCTGTCCTCTCCTCTCTGCTCTGTGTAAACAGCCTCTCCTGTCCTCTCCTCTCTGCTCTGTGTAAACAGCCTCTCCTGTCCTCTCCTCTCTGCTCTGTGTAAACAGCCTCTCCTGTCCTCTCCTCTCTGCTCTGTGTAAACAGCCTCTCCTGTCCTCTCCTCTCTGCTCTGTGTAAACAGCCTCTCCTGTCCTCTCCCCTCTGCTCTGTGTAAACAGCCTCTCCTGTCCTCTCCTCTCTGCTCTGTGTAAGCAGCCTCTCCTGTATCAAGAGGGTTAATCTATATAATTTTTATTTCCAGAGTGTTGTTCTATATATTCTATCTAAACATCTTGCTGTGACTCTGTGTCGTCTGTCTGGACGATGAGACTTTATTATTATTATTATTTTTATTATTATTATTATTATTATTATTATTATCTCCAGCTGATCTTTGGGGAAACAGATTATATTAGTTTCTCAGAGTGAATCTGCTGGTTTAACTATAAAGCTTCGTGTCTCTGCAGCGTCGGCGTTCTCAGAGAGATACTTCGGCTCGCCTTCAGATGACGAGAACAGGTACCAGGTGAGCTGCTCTTCATCCTCCTCATCATCATCATCATCTTCGTCCTTTTTATTTCTCCTCGTGTCCCAGAGACACAGAATAATACAATAAATAAAGCCTCTAAAGTCTCAATCTGCATCAATAACATGACGAATAACAAACAATAAATATAAAATAAAGCCAACAGATCAGAATGTAGGTCACTCTGTTTTTATTTTTAATCTTTCTCTTGTGACCTTTTACGGGACATGACCCACATGTTGGAAATCAGTTTTATTTTCAGACCGAAAAGCTGCTCAGCAGTCTAAACGATCAACTCCTGAAACAATGATTATGATTATGACTGGAAACACTAAACATAAAGAATACACCGACATATATATATATATATATATATATATATATATATATATATATATATATATATATATATATATATATATATATATATATATATATATATATATATATATATAAAACCAGGAGGAGGTGAAGAGAGCGGGAGAGTCTTCGTCCTCCATCCAGGTTTTCTAACTGGGTTGGCTCTAACTGGGACGGTTATTTCTGTCTGTGGCAGCAGGAGGAGCAGCTCTGCTCAACACCACAGAAGAAGAAATGTTATTGTTGTTGATCAGCTGATCAGCAGCTTTAAAACAAACAAAGAGCTGCAGGAAAGACCATAAGGAGAGACAGATCAGACCCTAACCCTGATCAGACCCTAACAGACCCTAACAGACCCTAACCCTGATTAGACCCTAACCCTGATTAGACCCTAGCAGACCCTAACAGACCCTAACCCTGATTAGACCCTACCAGACCCTAACAGACCCTAACCCTGATTAGACCCTAACCCTGATTAGACCCTAGCAGACCCTAACAGACCCTAACCCTGATTAGACCCTACCAGACCCTAACAGACCCTAACCCTGATTAGACCCTACCAGACCCTAACAGACCCTAACCCTGATTAGACCCTACCAGACCCTAACAGACCCTAACCCTGATTAGACCCTACCAGACCCTAACAGACCCTAACCCTGATTAGACCCTACCAGACCCTAACAGACCCTAACCCTGATTAGACCCTACCAGACCCTAACAGACCCTAACCCTGATTAGACCCTAACAGACCCTAACAGACCCTAACCCTGATTAGACCCTACCAGACCCTAACAGACCCTAACCCTGATTAGACCCTAACCCTGATTAGACCCTAGCAGACCCTAACCCTGATTAGACCCTAGCAGACCCTAGCAGACCCTAACCCTGATTAGACCCTACCAGACCCTAACAGACCCTAACAGACCCTAACCCTGATTAGACCCTACCAGACCCTAACAGACCCTAACCCTGATTAGACCCTAACCCTGATTAGACCCTAGCAGACCCTAGCAGACCCTAACCCTGATTAGACCCTAGCAGACCCTAGCAGACCCTAACCCTGATTAGACCCTAGCAGACCCTAACCCTGATTAGACCCTACCAGACCCTAACAGACCCTAACAGACCCTAACCCTGATTAGACCCTAGCAGACCCTAACCCTGATTAGAGATTAACAGACCCTAACAGACCCTAACCCTGATTAGACCCTAACAGACCCTAACCCTGATTAGACCCTAGCAGACCCTAACCCTGATCAGACCCTAACCCTGATTAGAGATTAACAGACCCTAACCCTGATTAGACCCTACCAGACCCTAACCCTGATTAGACCCTACCAGACCCTAACCCTGATTAGAGATTAACAGACCCTAACAGACCCTAACAGACCCTAACCCTGATTAGACCCTAACAGACCCTAACCCTGATTAGATCCTAACAGACCCTAACCCTGATTAGACCCTACCAGACCCTAACCCTGATTAGAGATTAACAGACCCTAACAGACCCTAACAGACCCTAACCCTGATTAGACCCTACCAGACCCTAACAGACCCTAACCCTGATAAGACCCTAACATACCCTAACCCTGATTAGAGATTAACAGACCCTAACAGACCCTAACCCTGATTAGACCCTAACAGACCCTAACCCTGATTAGACCCTAACAGACCCTAACAGACCCTAACCCTGATTAGACCCTAACAGACCCTAACAGACCCTAACCCTGATTAGACCCTAACAGACCCTAACCCTGATTAGAGATTAACAGACCCTAACAGACCCTAACCCTGATTAGCCCCTAACAGACCCTAACCCTGATTAGACCCTAACAGACCCTAACAGACCCTAACCCTGATTAGACCCTAACAGACCCTAACAGACCCTAACCCTGATCAGACCCTAGCAGACCCTAACCCTGATCAGACCCTAACAGACCCTAACCCTGATTAGACCCTAACAGACCCTAACAGACCCTAACCCTGATTAGACCCTAACAGACCCTAACCCTGATTAGACCCTAACAGACCCTAACCCTGATTAGACCCTAACAGACGCTAACCCTGATTAGACCCTAACAGACCCTAACCCTGATCAGACCCTAACCCTGATCAGACCCTAGCAGACCCTAACCCTGATCAGACCCTAACAGACCCTAACAGACCCTAACCCTGATCAGACCCTAGCAGACCCTAACCCTGATTAGACCCTAGCAGACCCTAACCCTGATTAGAGATTAACAGACCCTAACAGACCCTAACCCTGATTAGACCCTAACAGACCCTAACCCTGATTAGACCCTAGCAGACCCTAACCCTGATCAGACCCTAACCCTGATTAGAGATTAACAGACCCTAACCCTGATTAGACCCTACCAGACCCTAACCCTGATTAGACCCTACCAGACCCTAACCCTGATTAGAGATTAACAGACCCTAACAGACCCTAACAGACCCTAACCCTGATTAGACCCTAACAGACCCTAACCCTGATTAGATCCTAACAGACCCTAACCCTGATTAGACCCTACCAGACCCTAACCCTGATTAGAGATTAACAGACCCTAACAGACCCTAACAGACCCTAACCCTGATTAGACCCTACCAGACCCTAACAGACCCTAACCCTGATAAGACCCTAACATACCCTAACCCTGATTAGAGATTAACAGACCCTAACAGACCCTAACCCTGATTAGACCCTAACAGACCCTAACCCTGATTAGACCCTAACAGACCCTAACAGACCCTAACCCTGATTAGACCCTAACAGACCCTAACAGACCCTAACCCTGATTAGACCCTAACAGACCCTAACCCTGATTAGAGATTAACAGACCCTAACAGACCCTAACCCTGATTAGCCCCTAACAGACCCTAACCCTGATTAGACCCTAACAGACCCTAACAGACCCTAACCCTGATTAGACCCTAACAGACCCTAACAGACCCTAACCCTGATCAGACCCTAGCAGACCCTAACCCTGATCAGACCCTAACAGACCCTAACCCTGATTAGACCCTAACAGACCCTAACAGACCCTAACCCTGATTAGACCCTAACAGACCCTAACCCTGATTAGACCCTAACAGACCCTAACCCTGATTAGACCCTAACAGACGCTAACCCTGATTAGACCCTAACAGACCCTAACCCTGATCAGACCCTAACCCTGATCAGACCCTAGCAGACCCTAACCCTGATCAGACCCTAACAGACCCTAACCCTGATCAGACCCTAACAGACCCTAACAGACCCTAACCCTGATCAGACCCTAGCAGACCCTAACCCTGATTAGACCCTAACAGACCCTAACAGACCCTAACCCTGATCAGACCCTAACAGACCCTAACCCTGATTGTCCTGCAGGCGTCCAGAGTCCTGACCAACATGAAGAGTCTTCAGGGAGGAAGTCTGTTTCTGTCTCACGGCACGGCGGACGGTGAGATCTCCTTCCTTCCAGCACATGTTTAGGGTTAGTCGTTAGTTGTTAGTTGTTTATTTTTTAAGATGTGAGTTTTCATGCTTTGTTTCCTTGTTTCCTTGTTTTGTCCTCAGCTAACGTTCACTTTCAGCACTCAGCAGAACTCATCAAACACTTGATCAAGATCGGAGCCAACTACACCATGCAGGTAAACACCTCAGGCTCTCAATCTATCTGTTCTAGATCTATCTACTCTAAATCTATCTGTTCTAAATCTATCTGTTCTAGATCTATCTACTCTAAATCTATCTATTCTAAATCTATCTGTTCAAAATCTATCTACTCTAGATCTATCTATTCTAAATATATCTACTCTCAATCTATCTGTTCTAGATCTATTCTAAATCTATCTATTCTAGATCTATTCTAAATCTATCTACTCTAGATCTATCTTTTCTAGATCTATCTATTCTAGATCTATTCTAAATCTATCTATTCTAGATCTATTCTTAATCTATCTGTTCTAGATCTATCTATTCTAGATCTATTCTAAATCTATCTATTCTAGATCTATCTATTCTAGATCTATTCTAAATCTATCTATTCTAAATCTATCTGTTCTAAATCTATCTGTTCTAAATCTATCTATTCTAGATCTATTCTAAATCTATCTATTCTAAATCTATCTGTTCTAGATATATCTATTCTAAATCTATCTATTCTAAATATATCTATTCTAGATCTATCTATTCTAGATCTATTCTAAATATATCTATTCTAGATATATCTATTCTAGATATATCTATCTAAATCTATCTATTCTAGATCTATCTATTCTAAATCTATCTGTTCTAGATCTATCTATTCTAGATCTATTCTAAATCTATCTGTTCTAGATATATCTATTCTAAATCTATCTATTCTAAATATATCTATTCTAAATCTATCTATTCTAGATCTATTCTAAATCTATCTATTCTAAATCTATCTGTTCTAGATTTATCTATTCTAAATCTATCTATTCTAAATCTATCTGTTCTAGATCTATCTATTCTAAATCTATCTGTTCTAGATCTATCTATTCTAGATCTATCTATTCTAAATCTATCTGTTCTAGATCTATCTATTCTAAATCTATCTATTCTAAATCTATCTGTTCTAGATCTATCTATTCTAGATCTATTCTAAATATATCTATTGTGATCGATCTATTCTAATAATGTTTACAGAAATGTTCACCTGGAGAATGTTGTGATTAAAGTAAAAATGTTTCAGTATGTTATTAAATTACGTTCATTCTATTTTACTGTTCAAAACTAACGAAAGAAGCTTTTTAGCCGAGGATTGAAATATCTTGATTTACTGTCTGTGTTACTGGAGGTTTCCACTAGAGGGCAGAGCTCCCAACAGGAGGCGCACACCAAGCATTGGTGGTTCAGTGGTAGAATTCTCGCCTGCCACGCGGGAGGCCCGGGTTCGATTCCCGGCCAATGCAACAGTATTTTTTGTCTCCTGTCCTGGGAGGACACAAGCTCTGGATTTATGTTGCTTTATTTCAGACTCTGTGAGACTTTTCCCACTCAAACCAAAGACCCGTTGCTCTCCGTTCTGGAACCAGCTCAGAAATGTAACCGGCTACTGAAACCTACCTCATGTTGTCCACTGAGGCAGCAGCTGGAGCTGTGGTCAGGAGGTCAGGAGGTCAGGAGGTCAGGAGGTCAGGAGGTCCTGCTGAGGAGAGGTGGTGGAGAACGAGCCAATACTCACTTTACTGACAGACAGTTTCAGACATAACGTTGAGTCTTGCTTCATAAGTTATCAGATCTGTGTCTCAGACGGAGAGGAGCAGAACTGTCAGCTGATCCTCTGCTGGTGAGTAGATCAGCTGGTGGGAGTCTGGAGGCTGGACAGACCTGGGCCTGTTCCAAACTCTAAGTATAGTATAGCTGTTTCCACAACCGGGCAATACCCGGACTGAGGCGGGTCGCACTCGCCGAAACGCCCCTGATTTGAATACGAGCCGTCCGGAGCTTTCGTCAGGACTTTTTTTTGTCCCTGTGGAGGAGCAGGGTCTTTTTCTGTCCCCTGAAAACAGCCTGGTTGCTGATTGGATAGAACACTAAGCAGGATGTGACGTAGTACTGGACGCCACAACAACACGCGACATTTGTAAAAGCTGGCAAAGCAGTGTTGCTATATTTAGCGACTTTTCAGACCCCCTTAGCAACTCCTTCTTACTCTTCTCAACGAGTTGGAGCGACTCGTTAAGAAGAGCCTCCGACCCCCATGGCTCGTTAAGAAGAGCCTCCGACCCACATGGCTCGTTAAGAAGAGCCTCCGACCCCCATGGCTCGTTAAGAAGAGCCTCCGACCCACATGGCTCGTTAAGAAGAGCCTCCGACCCCCATGGCTCGTTAAGAAGAGCCTCCGACCCCCATGGCTCGTTAAGAAGAGCCTCCGACCCCCATGGCTCGTTAAGAAGAGCCTCCGACCCCCATGGCTCGTTAAGAAGAGCCTCCGACCCCCATGGCTCGTTAAGAAGAGCCGCCGTTAGCGGCAGTTAGCTACAGTTAGCTACAGTTAGCTCTGTAGCAGTACAGTGTGTATGTGCTAACAGGCTAACAGTTAGCTCTGTAGCAGTACAGTGTGTATGTGCTAACAGGCTAACAGTTAGCTCTGTAGCAGTACAGTGTGTATGTGCTAACAGGCTAACAGTTAGCTCTGTAGCAGTACAGAGTGTATGTGCTAACAGTTAGCTCTGTAGCAGTACAGTGTGTATGTGCTAACAGGCTAACAGTTAGCTCTGTAGCAGTACAGTGTGTATGTGCTAACAGTTAGCTCTGTAGCAGTACAGTGTGTATGTGCTAACAGGCTAACAGTTAGCTCTGTAGCAGTACAGTGTGTATGTGCTGCTGCTGCTGGAGGTGTTCACTTAGCGATCTCTGTTTGTTTACAACAAGCACCAGACACTCTGTGCACAGTTAGCGATGTCGTTAATTCACCATCACTATGTTTATGATCAGCAGAGACTCTGTGCATAATTAGCCATGCTGCTTTCAGCTGCTGACGTTGTGCACAGTTAGCGACGGTGAAAACCAAACGTCACCTCCAGAGTCTCTAAATCCCTCTGGAGGCTAACTGGTAGTAACTTCCCTTTCTCTGGTCGATGAGTTGTTGAGGTTATTCTCAGCCTGAATGCTTGTTCAGTTACGGTGTTACGGTGTGTCGTGGTTAGTGTCTCCTTCCAGCTCTGTTTCTGTGTCGTCCTTCAGCAGCCGCTGCTGTTCAGGTCAGTGTGTGTGTGTGTGTGTGTGTGTGTGTGTGTGTGTGTGGAGACATAAAGTGTGTTTCCTCCCCGTCGGGAATTGAACCCCGGTCTCACCGGGTTCGATTCCCGGCCAATGCAACAAGCTTTTGTCTTTCCCTGCTCATATTCCTGCAGCAGCTTCCAGTTGCTTCCAACAAATAGAACCTGAAGTCTTCAGACTCACCTCACAGCTTACTGAAGACATTTATACGCTGAGCTCCACCTGAAACCAAACCGTTCCAAATATGGCGAGGGTTATATGTTACCAAATGCACCACAAAGCCAAAACCTTTGAACAATCACAGATCAAAGTGTGCAGACAAGAGGAACATGAACCCTGTCAGGCTCTTGTTGTGGTGATGTTGTTGTGGTGATGTTGTGTGTTTTCTGTGTTTGTGGACAGATCTACCCAGACGAGGGACACTTCCTGTCCCGACGCAGCCGCCTCCAGCTGACTCAGTCTCTGGTCGGATACTTCAGAGGATGTCTGCTCGACTCGGCGTCGCTGCTGGAGACGCAGCGGCGGGACGACGACTGAGACGCTCTCAGTGTGTGTTTTCTACCTGTAACTCACGTCTGACGGACACAACGAGCTTCTCAACACATCAACACATCAACACATCAACACAACAACACATCAACACAACAACACATCAACACATCAACACAACAACAGATCAACACATCAACACAACAACACAACAACACATCAACACAACAACACATCAACACATCAACACAACAACAGATCAACACATCAACACATCAACACATCAACACAACAACACATCAACACAACAACACATCAACACATCAACACAACAACAGATCAACACATCAACACATCAACACATCAACACAACAACAGATCAACACATCAACACAACAACAGATCAACACATCAACTTCTGTTTCAACGAAGCTCCCAAACATTTATCATTCTACTAAATGTGGAGATAAAACAACAAATCACATCTCAGTCAGTCTGGAAACAAGTTCACTGTATTTCTGTTAGCATTGATATTAATAATTATTTATATTAATAATAATTAATAATCTAACAATATTCCTTCTGTCAGCATAAAATGAAACATTGAATATTCATGGATAAAGTCACAAAACTGAAACATTCCTTTTACCAGTCGTTCTTTAGAGACTGGAGCCGTTTAAAAGGCTTTACAGGTGAAAAATATTTATTAAAAAACTGGAAATTAATTACAAAAGAGGGAGTAACTGATAACTGATCCTGTGAAGGTGATTATTCTTATAATTATTATTGTTATGATCAAAACATTGTAACTGAAGCCGTTCAGTGTTTCATGTTTCATCTCGTATGTTCGATTTGTTTTACAGATTTATTTAGAAAATAATCATACAAAACTATTTATTACACTTTAGTATTTATTTATTCTTTTATTTATTGACCAGGTGACTTTTTAAGGTTTTAAAGAGTTTAAAAGCACAAATGGAACAATGTTGGTCTGTTTACGTTTATATTTTTTCAAACAAACATGAACCTTGTTTTGTTTTATTCTTTATTGTATACCAGTATTTGTATTTTATTTTTATTTTTATTGTGTTTCTGCTGTAATGTTTCATCTCTCATCATGTTGTTGTAGCTGCAGGGAAGATTTGCAGATAGTTTTCTATTTTCTATTTATATTGTTGCCAAAATTAAAGTGATAAAGAAATGTTTGCTAATATCCAGTTATTGATTGTGAGGCAGTGGGCGGGGCTTCAGCTTGATTGACAGGTCAGACTGGGGAGGTTTCAATCAGCCAACAGGCTGCAGGTGGTTCATCAATAACTCTAACAGACTGGAGGAGTAACAGAAGGAGAAACAGACTGGAGGAGTAACAGACTGGAGGAGAAACAGACTGGAGGAGTAACAGACTGGAGGAGAAACAGACTGGAGGAGTAACAGACTGGAGGAGAAACAGAGTGGAGGAGAAACCTGGAGAAACAGACTGGAGGAGAAACAGAGTGGAGGAGAAACCTGGAGAAACAGAGTGGAGGAGAAACAGACTGGAGGAGAAACAGACTGGAGGAGAAACAGACTGGAGGAGTAACAGACTGGAGGAGAAACAGACTGAAGGAGAAACCTGGAGAAACAGAGTGGAGGAGAAACAGACTGGAGGAGAAACAGACTGGAGGAGAAACCTGGAGAAACAGAGTGGAGGAGTAATAGACTGGAGGAGAAACAGACTGGAGGAGTAACAGACTGGAGGAGAAACAGACTGGAGGAGTAATAGACTGGAGGAGTAACAGACTGGAGGAGAAACAGACTGGAGGAGAAACAGACTGAAGGAGAAACCTGGAGAAACAGAGTGGAGGAGTAATAGACTGGAGGAGAAACAGACTGGAGGAGTAACAGACTGGAGGAGAAACAGACTGGAGGAGTAATAGACTGGAGGAGTAACAGACTGGAGGAGAAACAGACTGGAGGAGAAACAGACTGGAGGAGTAATAGACTGGAGGAGTAACAGACTGGAGGAGAAACAGACTGGAGGAGTAACAGACTGGAGGAGAAACAGACTGGAGGAGTAATAGACTGAAGGAGAAACAGACTGGAGGAGTAATAGACTGGAGGAGAAACAGACTGGAGGAGTAATAGACTGAAGGAGAAACCTGGAGAAACAGACTGGAGGAGTAATAGACTGGAGGAGAAACAGACTGGAGGAGAAACAGACTGGAGGAGTAATAGACTGGAGGAGAAACAGACTGGAGGAGTAACAGACTGGAGGAGAAACAGACTGGAGGAGTAATAGACTGGAGGAGTAACAGACTGGAGGAGAAACAGACTGGAGGAGAAACAGACTGGAGGAGGTTTCAATCAGCCAACAGGCTGCAGGTGGTGCATCATTGAGTCCAGCAGCTAAAGCAACACCAACAGACTGAAGAAACCTGGAGAAAAAGATTATTACAGACACCAGAGGGACTAGAGACACCAGAGGGACTAGAGACACTAGAGGGACCAGAGACACTAGAGGGACTAGAGGGACCAGAGACACTAGAGGGACTAGAGGGACCAGAGACACTAGAGGGACCAGAGACACTAGAGGGACTAGAGGGACCAGAGACACCAGAGGGACCAAAGACACCAGAGGGACCAGAGGGACCAGAGACACCAGAGGGACTAGAGCAGGGGTGTCAAACTGATCCAGGGAAGGGCCTAGTGGGTAAAAGTTTTCATTCCAACCAAGCAGGAGCACACATGACTCCACCCATCTAATTACCTGGGCTGTCTTCACTTGTTTGATTTGTCGTATCAGGTGTGCTCTTGCTAGGTTGGAACAAAAACCTGCAGCCACTTGGCCCTTTCCTGGATCAGTTTGACACATGTGCTTTAGACCACATGTGTCAAACTGATCCAGGAAAGGGCCAAGTGGCTGCAGGTTTTTGTTCCATCCAGACAAATCAAACGAGTGAAGACAGGTGAGTTAGGTGATTAGATCGGTGGAGTCATGTGTGCTCCTGCTTGGTTGGAATGAAAACTTTCACCCACTAGGCCCTTTCCTGGATCAGTTTGACACATGTGGACTAGAGGGACTAGAGGGACCAGAGACACAAGAGGGACCAAAGACACCAGAGGGACTAGAGGGACCAGAGACACCAGAGGGACTAGAGGGACCAGAGCCAGCAGGACGTTTGGGAGGACGAGTCTCATCACCAGGAAGCTTCAGTCTCTCTGTCAGGTTAATAATAATAATAATAATGATAATAATAATAATATTAATAATAATAATAATAATAATACATTCCATTTCTACAGAGCTTCTGTGGACTCAGAGATGTTTTGGGGTTTTAGGGTTCAGAGGGAGTCTGTTGTTGTCGTTGTGTCTTCTGTCAGAGTTGTTTCAGCCACTAGGAGGCGCTGCTGACTCATTATAACATGTTAGTTTCTGCATGTTTACTTTGTTTATTACAGCAGTTTTAGTGTTTTCTGTGCTAATAAATTGTTCTGATCTCATGGATTCATCATTTGGCTCAGCAGAACATTAAAATAAATAAAATGAGAATAAAAAGGAGAAATGCAGCAGCTTCATAAGTATAAAGTCTGTGATGAATGTCTTCATGTGGCTGCAGGATAGTAAATAAAAGGTATTTATTATTTAGGTGTGTGTGTGTGTGTGTGTGTGTGTGTGTGGTTTCTACAGTGTGACGTCACTGCCACCTGGTGGTCAAACAGCCAAACAACCACAGTTCGATTGACAGGTGGATGTTGTGATATTATTGGCTGAAAATGTTTGTTTTGTTTTACAGGAAGAAAATATGACAAACTTGTGATATGTTTTAGAAATGTTTCTTTTGTAAAGCATATATTATGTATGCAGAAGCAAATAGACATTTTATTTATTTTAGAGTAAAATGAGACTAGTGTCTGGCCTTGATGATAATTCATATTTTAGCTTAGTGTCGTTTTTACAACATGATAAATGATAGAAACTTTTATTGTTGGAAGTCAGAGGAAGTTGGTGTAAACAGTTTTATTTAGAAAAGGAGGTAAAGGCACAATCTCTCTTATTGAGAGTCATTTCATATAAAACAAACCGCAGTAACTTTAGTGTTTCTGAGACACATGAACACTTGTGGAGAGATTTGGGAGAGAACTTTACACTTTTCTTTAAAACGGCGCTTTGTATAATGTGACAGGCGTTTGTTTAATACTCCTCCCCCTCTTCGTCTTCTTCGTACGAGTCGATGCCGACCTCCTCGTAATCCTTCTCCAGCGCCGCCATGTCCTCCCGCGCCTCGGAGAACTCGCCCTCCTCCATGCCCTCCCCCACGTACCAGTGCACGAAGGCCCTCTTGGCGTACATCAGGTCGAACTTGTGGTCGAGGCGCGCCCAGGCCTCGGCGATGGCGGTGGTGTTGCTCAGCATGCACACGGCGCGCTGCACCTTGGCGAGGTCTCCTCCGGGCACGGCGGTGGGCGGCTGGTAGTTGATGCCCACCTTGAAGCCGGTGGGACACCAGTCCACGAACTGGATGCTGCGCTTGGTTTTGATGTTGCTGATGGCGACGTTGACGTCTTTGGGCACCACGTCTCCGCGGTACAGCAGGCAGCACGCCATGTATTTACCGTGACGGGGGTCGCACTTCACCATCTGGTTGGACGGCTCGAAGCAGGCGTTGGTGATTTCTGCCACGGTGAGCTGCTCGTGGTACGCCTTCTCCGCCGAGATGACCGGGGCGTAGGTGGCCAGGGGGAAGTGGATGCGGGGGTAGGGCACCAGGTTGGTCTGGAACTCCGTCAGGTCCACGTTCAGGGCGCCGTCGAAGCGCAGCGAGGCGGTGATGGAGGACACGATCTGGCTGATGAGGCGGTTCAGGTTGGTGTACGAGGGGCGCTCGATGTCCAGGTTCCGGCGGCAGATGTCGTAGATGGCCTCGTTGTCCACCATGAAGGCGCAGTCCGAGTGCTCCAGCGTGGTGTGGGTGGTCAGGATGGAGTTGTAGGGCTCCACCACCGCCGTGGACACCTGAGGCGCCGGGTAGATGGCGAACTCCAGCTTGGACTTCTTGCCGAAGTCGACGGAGAGGCGCTCCATCAGGAGGGAGGTGAAGCCGGAGCCGGTTCCTCCGCCGAACGAGTGGAAGACCAGGAAACCCTGCAGGCCGGTGCACTGGTCCGACTGCACGAGGACAAAGAGAGAGGTATTAAATAAACACTTCACCTGCAAAATAACCATTATTTACCACATTTACCTCAAAGAAAACTATCAAAACATCCCTTTCCAGAATAATAAAGTCTGTTATCCAAAACATGTACATGTATTCTCACTGTGGCCTTTTCTAGGACGTCTAGATCTGAATTTTGATTGGATGTCTTAAAGTCAATCAGTGTTCCACATCATCTAAAGTGGTCAAGCCACGCCCCCTTTTTCCAAACATGGCGGCCAGTGAAGGTAAGGAGGAACATGTTAATCATATGGTTCATAATTAAAGTTATAAAGTTAATCAGACAGCGTCACGGATTCATTCTGTGTGTTTGTCTCTCACCAGCTTGCGGATCCTGTCCAGCACGGCGTCGATGTGCTCCTTCCCCACCGTGTAGTGGCCGCGGGCGTAGTTGTTGGCGGCGTCCTCCTTCCCGGAGATCAGCTGCTCGGGGTGGAACAGCTGCCGGTACGTGCCGGTCCGGACTTCATCTGCAGAGACAAGAAAGAGGTCAGAGGTTCAGACTGTGATTCATGTTCCTGAAGGTTTCATCACTTTACACAACTAGAATAAATCAAACAGATGTTTCCCAACTTATAGCCTTTGAGATCCGATTGGCTGATTCAAACAGGAGTGGGCGTGGCCAAAATATGCTGAAATGAACTTTGGTCAAAATAAAAATTCATATAAATCCACAAGTTAATATGTGTAATGATCAGCTCGTTTAATCTTTATCACTTTATTGTTTTATAGTTTCCCTCTGTCTGAAATCTGAAGTTATTACTTTTATTACTGAAGTTACTTTGTTAGAAAAGATGAAAAAATCTAAATGTTTCCAAACTGGACCAGCAGCTTGCAGCACAGTTCCACCCTGCGATATGAGGATAATAACAATAATTAATTATAATAATAAACATGATAGGCTCTCCGATCATGTGAACATTTCCCCAAGGATACTACTACTACTACTACTACTACTACTAATAATAATAAAGTAATTCATCACCGATCATGTGAACATTTCCCCGAGTATAATAATAATAATGATAATAATAATAATAATAATGATAATAATAATAATGGTGGTGAGACTCACCGATCACCGTGGGCTCCAGGTCGACGAAGATGGCCCTGGGGACGTATTTTCCGGTGCCGGTCTCGCTGAAGAAGGTGGTGAAGGAGTCGTCGTAGCCTCCGGACGGCTTCTCGCTGGGCATGTGTCCGTCCGGCTGGATGCCGTGCTCCAGGCAGTACAGCTCCCAGCAGGTGTTGCCCATCTGGACGCCGGCCTGGCCCACGTGGATAGAGATACACTCACGCTGGAGGAGAGAGATCAGGGTTAGTTCAGTGATATTTAATGTCTAAAAGTTAAAACGATGACTATCTGGAGGACAGAAGCTTTGTGTCCAACCGTATTTATTTACCCAAACTTGTTTTTTTTCAGTATTATTTATTTTGTAATAGTATTTTTGACTGTGACAGCTTCTGTCTGATATGTTTGCACTTTAAACACGACTTCATGTGACACAGATGTAAATAACCCTAAAGAAGCGATCGGTGGTGATTAACGTGTTGCTGGCAGAGTCTGCAGGTCAAAGAGCCTCCACACCCTCCTCAAGTATTTATGGACCGGCGGGGGAGGGGGCGGCTCAGACAAGTCCGGTCTCATCGTGAAGCAGAAGTTTGTGCTGCGTCAGCTTCATCTTCCTACCAGGAGGTGATAGAAGAGGGAGCACCATGCAGGAGGTGATAGAAGAGGGAGCACCATGCAGGAGGTGGAGAACAGATCTCTGTTCAGTCCTGAACCAGGAGCACCAGATGCAGCTTGGACAGCTTCAGCCTCCCCATCAGCTCCTGATCCACAACCCTAACCCCTAACCCTAAACCTGATCCACAACCCTCACCCCTAACCCTAACCCTGATCCACAACCCTAACCCTAACCCTGATCCACAACCCTAACCCCTAACCCTAACCCTAACCCCTCACCATCAGCTCCTGATCCACAACCCTAACCCTAACCCTGATCCACAACCCTAACCCCTCACCATCAGCTCCTGATCCACACCGTGAACCTGCAGCAGTGAAGGCCAGAAGCTCCAAGCGGTGAAAACTGCAGCTAACATGGACACCGAGATCACCGACAGAATCTCAAAGACCAGCTGTGGTCGGGAGGCTCCAAGGAGGTCTGGGAGAGGAGAAGCAGACCCTCAGACCCTAACTCTCAGACCCTAACCCTACTCCTAAACCCTCAGACCCTTAGACCCTAATCCTACTCCTAAACCCTCAGACCCTAACCCTCAGACCCTCAGACCCTAATCCTACTCCTAAACCCTCAAACCCTAACCCTCAGACCCTAACCCTACTCCTAAACCCTCAGACCCTTAGACCCTAATCCTACTCCTAAACCCTCAGACCCTAACCCTCAGACCCTAACCCTACTCCTAAACCCTCAGACCCTCAGACCCTAACCCTGAGTCTGGGGTCAGAACCGGCCTGAAGTCACCCCTGGAGGACTCCAACACTGAATCCTGGGAGCTGCAGTCCGTCCTCCCTGACGGACTCTAGAGGAGTCGCGGTCCTCATCCACAACCTGCACCAAGCAGAAAGTAGTTCCTGTGTTGTATTTATACATGATTAATGATTGTGTGTTGACACGGTGGTAAAGAGGCCTCAGCGGTGACCTTTGACCTGGATTATAAAGGTCCCACATGGCGCGGTTGTTGTGACATTCCTCTCTGAGCTGAAACATCCCGACGGGACGCTCCGGTTTTTCCAGTGAGACTTGTTTACACAAACAGAGCTGACGGATCCTCAGCTGCATGCTTGACTCACTTCTTTAGAACAAGTCCTCCAGATATATGATGTAGGTGATATATATAATAATATACATATATATATATATATATATATATATATATATATATAATGAAATAAAATAAATATATTATATATGATATATGTGAGATATGTTGGAAGTTATAAAAGACTGAAGGGACCTACTTTCTTTTTAAATGGACGAATCATAAACACAAACTTATGTTAGCTGATCAAACTAGCAGTTACATTAATTAAATTAATTTATGGTTTGTATATGGACATATCGAGCTAAAAGTTAAAATGTGGATAAATTAGAATTATGTGATAAATAAACATAGTGAGAAGAAATTACAACAGTGAGCTAAAAGTTTGGATAAGAAGTTTATTCCATATGAAAATAATTATCAGAACAAGTCAATGTATTAATAAACCAGAATAATATCAGATTAATGTGTATATACACAGTTTTAGCTAAAAGTAAGAGGAATTGTTTATATACAAATGTATGTATGTAATATATATAATAATATAATAAAGTAAATGGTAATAAATACCCAAAAGTAGCTGCATGGAGGCAATTCAAAAGGACAAATTGAAAAAAAGTTATAAAAAATAAATAAAAGATAAACAGTCATATTAATGTTATAAATAATAAGTTATATTAAATTTCCTGCTCTGAATGTATCAGCACAACTTAATAACTGCAATAGTAATAATAATAATAATAAATAATAGAAACAAATAGTTGTCATGTAGTTTAATACGCCTGAGTGAACAGAGTTTGTTTAGTTGTGAACTTTGACCTCCGGCTGTCAGACGACATGTGAGCTCCCAGTAAGGAGACGAAGACCAGCTGCTATTTATAAAGTCCAGCTCAAACTGTCTGAGCTGCTCCCACTGCAGCTCACAATAATAATGATAACAATAATAACAATAATAACAACAACACTCTAACTGCAGATCTGGATCTGTGAAGCTGTGACGGAGTTTTATTCTGGCTGGTGACTCAGAGCTTCGACAGGAAGTGAGAAAGTGGGAGTGGAGCTGCTGTTGCAACATCCAAACAGAGTCTGACTTCCTAACACAGAGTCTGTCTCAGAGACACTGTCTGTCTGTCTGACTGTCTGTCTCTCTGTCTGTCTCTGTCTCTGTCCTCAGACCCAACATGTCTCTCTGCTTCGTGCTTCAGAGTCTGTGGTGATTTCTGCTTCCTGTTTCTGCTGAAACGACGTCACAGTGACGAGAGAACACAGAGGAGCTTTGTGTTTAAATCTGTTTGGACTCTAAATGGAGGACAGTTTCCAGTAATTTCAATCAGCTGCTTGGCTCCTTCTGCAGCCTTTTTAAGGTGGAATAGCAGCTTAAGGCGGCGCGGCGTGCCACGCCTCCTCGTCTTTCACAAGCGGCCCGACAGGAAGTGTCAGCAGACCAGAAACTGTTTCCCCGCGTGTCTTTCTAACGGCCTCCAGCGTTACGACACGTCGAGTGTTTGCTCTGAGGGAAGAGAAGCTGAACTATTCTAAGATCTTTAGTCAACGTTGATCCAGCCTGCTGCTTTCACCGTCACATGCTGAAAACACTGATTCCTCTCTGAGAGAGCTGAAAACACTAAACCCTGATTCCTCTCTGAGAGAGCTGAAAACCCTAAACCCTGATTCCTCTCTGAGAGAGCTGAAAACCCTGATTCCTCTCTGAGAGAGCTGAAAACACTAAACCCTGATTCCTCTCTGAGCTGAGAGCTGCTGGGTCAGACTGAGGAATGCAGCAGCTTATCAGCCCACGGCGGCACAAATAGAAATGTAAAATACACAAACGACCTCTGGAAGCCACATCAGCATTCCCCCTCACACACACACACACACACACACACACACACACACACACATATGGAAAGAGTTAACCTTTGCTGAGCTGCAGCCACATGCCTGCCACCAACTTTCCACTCATTCCCTCGTCACCGTTTCAGCCTCATAAATATATAAAAACACGGTTTAATCTGCAGAAAGTGTTTGAGCTCAAACAGGAACAAAGACACAAACTCGGCTTTAAATAGATTTTGGAGGGAAAGGAACAGATGCAACAGTTTTAGATGTTCTCACATAAAATACTCCACATGTTCCTTCTTTATATAATGTAATATCATAAAATATAAATGAATATGTAATTACTCACCATGTTGCTGCTCTGATCGTCGTTTCGGAGGAGAAGTTGAAACTTTGAGGCTCTCACAGGGCGTCGATAAGGAGATCTCTGTGAGGGAAGTTCTGCCTCACTGTCGCTCACACTTTTATAGATACTACAGCAGGAGGAGGAGGAGCAGGAGGAGGAGCAGGAGGGGGAGGAGCAGGTAGAGGAGGAGCAGGAAGAGGAGGCGCAGGAAGAGGAGGAGGAGCAGAAAAAGGGGAAGCAGGAAGAGGAGCAGGAAAAGGGGAAGGAGCAGCAGGAGGAGCAGCAGGAGGAGCAGCAGCAGGAGGAGGAGGAGTAGGAGGAGGAACAGCAGGAGGAGCAGGAGTAGGAGGAGGCACCAACAGCTGCAGTTCTCTTCTCTCAGTGAGGTTTGGCTTCCTGTTTGGCTCCTTCAGAGTAAAAGCACCCGAGGCCTGTAAAGTTTCAGAGTGGAAAGATTCAGAATATGAAGGTTAATGACCACAGACATAATAAACGTCTTTATTATTAATAAAGATCTTTATTATAACCACAGACATAATAAACATCTTTATTATTAATAAAGATCTTTATTATAACCACAGACATAATAAAGGTCTTTATTAATTATTGATTAAGATCTTTATTTATTATTATAAAGATCTTTATTATGTTACTGACGGCCTGAAGGGATCAGAGACTCGACTTTAGTTACTTTAATTAAGTTAATCCTGCTTGTTTTGGTGTTGTTGCATCATTTTTCTCCAAGACTTCAAAGAAAAAATAAATAATTAATGAATAAACTCATGTGAGAGTTGCAGAAAAAGGGATGAAAAACCAACAAAGAAAGAAATAGAAATAAATAAATGATTGTGATCCCTGTTCCAGCCACTAGGGGGAGTCCTCGTAATGATGATGATCTGCAGCTTTATTTTTTATTTTTATTTATTTACCACAGAACATTATTTCACGCTTCATGTTCTTCTGACAGTCACAACTTATTCTTCATTATTTACTGTCTGGTTTACAGGGAGGAAACACAATAAACATAATAAACAAAACAACAAACAATAGGGAAGGACATAAATATTAAATATTCCATTAAAATGTATTTGAGCTGAAATCTGACAATAAAATCCAAATTCTGACTTTCTACAAATTGTTTTTTCTATACAGTTTAAATTTAATCGTCAGTTTACTTTTATTTCAGTGTCATGCCCACAAAACAAACTATAAATATTAATAAATAATAATCTGCACTGAACAACTGAAAATAAATTATATTTATTTCTGACTAAACCAAGTAAAAGTATTTTTGTTTCGGTTTTTTGAAGAAAGAACACAAACTTAACAAACCTGTAAAAAACAAAAAGAAGGAAACATTAACACAAACAGTGACTTTATTACCACATTTACAGTTTGATTTGTTTTATTTCTCTAATAATATTAATAATACGGATCTAACTGATGTTCCAGGTCCTGAAAAACTTCAATATCAATGTAAAGTATCACTTTCTGAGGCTTCGCTGCTTTGAAGAAGAAAAAAAGAAGCAGCAGATTTCAGGCGAGTTCAGCTCTCCGTCTCTCTGCTGTATATTTATATATTAATATATATATTTATTGATATATTTATTGATATATTTAGGGTAGAATAGAGTTCCAGGTTGTTGCTGTGCAGCCAGTTTGTGGCTCAGCTCTCTCTCTCTGTTGTTTAAGGGTAATAAAACAGTTTTGAGGTGTTTTTGGTCTCAGCTGTGCGTCTCTCTGCTGTATATTTATATATATATTTATATATATTTAGGGTAGAAAAGAGTTTTGAGTTGTTTTTTAGTCTCAGCTGTCCGTCTCTCTGTTGTTTAAGGGTAATAAAACAGTTTTGAGGTGTTTTTATTCTCAGCTGTGCGTCTCTCTGCTGTATATTTATATATATATTTATATATATTTATATATTTAGGGTAGAAAAGAGTTTTGAGGTGTTTTTTAGGCTCAGCTCTCTCTCTCTGTTGTTTAAGGGTAATAAAACAGTTTTTCTTTGTTTTTAGTCTCAGCTGTGCGTCTCTCTGTTGTATATTTATATATATATTTATATATTTAGGGTAGAAAAGAGTTTTGAGGTGTTTTTAGGCTCAGTTCTCTCTCTCTGTTGTTTAAGGGTAATAAAAGAGTTTTTCTGTGTTTTTAGTCTCAGCTGTGCGTCTCTCTGTTGTATATTTATATATATATTTATATATTTAGGGTAGAAAAGAGTTTTTCTGTGTTTTTTAGGCTCAGCTCTCTCCCTCTGTTGTTTAAGGGTAATAAAACAGTTTTTCTGTGTTTTTAGTCTCAGCTGTGCGTCTCTCTGTTGTATATTTATATATATATTTATATATATTTATATATTTAGGGAAGAAAAGAGTTTTGAGGTGTTTTTTAGGCTCAGCTCTCTCTCTCTGTTGTTTAAGGGTAATAAAAGAGTTTTTCTGTGTTTTTAGTCTCAGCTGTGCGTCTCTCTGTTGTATATTTATATATATATTTATATATATTTATATATTTAGGGTAGAAAAGAGTTTTGAGGTGTTTTTAGGCTCAGCTCTCTCTCTCTGTTGTTTAAGGGTAATAAAAGAGTTTTTCTGTGTTTTTAGTCTCAGCTGTGCGTCTCTCTGTTGTATATTTATATATATATTTATATATATTTATATATTTAGGGTAGAAAAGAGTTTTGAGGTGTTTTCAGGCTCATCTGTCAGTCTCTCTGTTGTTTAAGGGTAATAAAACAGTTTTTCTGTGTTTTTATTCTCAGCTGTGCGTCTCTCTGCTGTATATTTATATATATATTTATATATATTTATATATTTAGGGTAGAAAAGAGTTTTGAGGTGTTTTTTAGTCTCAGCTCTCTCTCTCTGTTGTTTAAAGGTAATAAAACAGTTTTTCTGTGTTTTTATTCTCAGCTGTGCGTCTCTCTGCTGTATATTTATATATATATTTATATATATTTATATATTTAGGGTAGAAAAGAGTTTTGAGGTGTTTTTTAGGCTCAGCTCTCCGTCTCTCTGTTGTTTAAGGGTAATAAAGCAGTTTTTCTGTGTTTTTATTCTCAGCTGTGCGTCTCTACAGGAAACATTCCTCCAGATCTTCGGAGCCTCAGAGGTTTTAGAGTCGCTGCAGGTCTTCAGCTCTCAATGTAAACGTGGCGATAATCCTCAAACGGAGCTGAGAGCTGCAGCCTATAGCCTCATCCCTCTTCAAACGCTCCCCGAGCATCTCCTCCTCCTCCTCCTCCTCCTCCTCCTCCTCCTCCTCCTCGTCTTCTTCTTCTTCTTCTTCTTCTTCTTCTTCTTCTTCTTGTGGAGCAGATGTTAGATAGACGGATCATCTCTCCTCCCCTCAGAGCTGCAGATTACTTTTCTTTCTCTTTCTGCACTTTTCTTCTTTGACAAAACTCAACTTTTAGGATTTGTGAGAGTCATTCATGGACATAAATATATAATATGTATAATTCATAAAAACAAACCTTCCCTGTGTTACAGAGATATTTAAAATAATTACTCAACTTTATTTTATGTGGAAGCATAACATTATCTATGCTTTTTTATTATTGTTGTTATTATAAACAATAATTGTTAATAATAATAATTTTTAATTAACCCTCGTGTCCTCCTTGGGTCCTTTTTGACCCCAAATCATTTTCAACATCCTATTAATAAAGGTTAACTTTCATAGAAATTATTGAAATGTTCAGCACATGTGCCCCTCTGCATCCTTTATAGATAATGTACATTTCAACTTTCTTCATACATTTTTATGTGTTTTTTTACATTTTTATAGCAGCCGTGGTCCTCAGGGGTCAAAAAGGACCCCGTGACATCAGACTGGTTTTAGGACATGTAGAAAAAAAATATTAACAACTTTTTTTTTTCACCTTTTAATGTATTGCCATAATTGTTATCGTTTCCATTAAATTATTTTTTGTATATTTGTATTTGTTGGTTTTATTTATTTTGTCTCTTTGATATTATATTTGTTTATTTACGTTTGTTAGAAAATTGTGAATAAAATTACAACTTTATTCACTAACATAGTTGGAGGGAAATATAAATATTAATGTAAATGTGAATGCAAATGACGGTATGTATGTTTAAATCTGAAGCATAGGAGCTGAATATTTATCTCTAATTTATGGCTGTAACATTATCAAGCATTGTTTAAATTTAATCAGCAGCACGCATATCAAATGAAATCACGGCTGAAACCGGATGAATATTCAGATGTAAACCAGATGAAGTTTGAACATTAAATGTTCTTTATTAGGAACACTAGAGGGCGCTGTTCTCCGAGGGACTGACCTTCAGGAAGAAGTCACATGTTGATGGAAGTCTTCATATTATTATTATTATTATTATTATTATCATTATTATTATTATTATTATTATTATTATTATTATTATTCATGGTAATTAAGACCTTCATGTTTCAACTGTAGAGTCACTTATTTCTCTCCAGTTTTTACTGGAAACAACCACAGAAGGAAAATGTTGTAAAACCTTCAGGTTTTTATAATGAAACTCTGAATGAGACGAGGCATCACACACACACACAGACACACACACACACAGACACACACACACACAGAGACACACACACACACACACACACACACACAGACACACACACACACAGAGACACACAACACACACACACACAGACACACACACACACAGAGACACACACACACACACACACACACACACACAGAGACACACACACACACACACACACACACACACAGACAAATGTTTCTGCAGAGATGTTTAAAAAAATAATTTGTCTCGTGCTGCAAAAAGGTCAAATAAGTCTGAGAGAAAATATCAACAAGTCATAAACATGAATATGAATTTACACTTTAAACGTTTTGTACATTCGTTTCTCAGCGTTGAGACGTAATATGGACTGAAATGTGCAATAATTCAAATGATAAATATAAAATATAAATGTGGGTTCTCATATGTTCTAAATGTGTTAATGCAGGAGGTAGATATGAAATATAACATGTGATGGATGAAACTAAAGACATTAATGGTTCAGAGATGTTTGAGTTAAAGAGGAACTTTATTAAAGCGAGCTCGCTGCAGTAATTCATCTGGTTTATAATAAATCATGAATCAGGTTTATAATAAATCATGAATCTGGTTTATAATAAATCCTGAATCAGGTTTATAATAAATCCTGAATCTGGTTTATAATAAATCATGAATCTAGTTTATAATAAATCATCAATCTGGTTTATAATAAATCATGAATCAGGTTTATAATAAATCATGAATCAGGTTTATAATAAATCATGAATCTAGTTTATAATAAATCATCAATCTGGTTTATAATAAATCATGAATCAGGTTTATAATAAATCATGAATCAGGTTTATAATAAATCATCAATCTGGTTTATAATAAATCATGAATCAGGTTTATAATAAATCATGAATCTGGTTTATAATAAATCATGAATCAGGTGTTTTCTGTGGCTCACTGATTCAATCAGCTGAACAATAACTCATCATATTTCTGCCGACAGCTTCTTCTGGATTTCTCAGAAGAAAGACGTCTGAGAGGTCAGCCGGCGGTCTGCAGGGCGCAGGTGGTGGACCGGATCGTTTGGACCGGATCATTCACAACGGAGCATTCAGACTGGACCGGATTGTTTGGACCGGATCGTTTGGACCGGATCATTTGGACCGGATCATTCACAACGGAGCATTCAGACTGGACCGGATTGTTTGGACCGGATCGTTCGGACCGGATCGTTTGGACCGGATCGCTCACAACGGAGCATTCAGACTGGACCGGATCGTTTGGACCGGATCATTCACAACGGAGCATTCAGACTGGACCGGATTGTTTGGACCGGATCGTTTGGACCGGATCATTTGGACCGGATCATTCACAACGGAGCATTCAGACTGGACCGGATCGTTTGGACCGGATCGTTTGGACCGGATCGTTTGGACCGGATCATTTGGACCGGATCGTTCAGAACGGAGCTTTCAGACCGGACCAGATCGTTTGGACCGGATCGTTTGGACCGGATCGCTCACAACGGAGCATTCAGACTGGACCGGATCGTTTGGACCGGATCATTCACAACGGAGCATTCAGACTGGACCGGATCGTTTGGACCGGATCGTTTGGACCGGATCGTTCAGAACGGAGCTTTCAGACCGGACCAGATCATTCGGACCGGACTGTTCAGAAGCGTCCCCCTTCAGATGAACACTGAGACCTGACAGGTAAACAAGTCTGTTATTGTGTATAAATATGATAATCTCCAGCCTGATGAATGAGCTCCGGATGGGTTTAAACTCTGAAGTTCACCTTTTCTCTCAGGACTTCAGTAATCCAGATCACTGTTTCAAGTGTTTCAAGTGTTTGTGATGTTGAGAAGGATTCAGAAACAAACAACTGTAATCCTCCCAGTTATTGTTTGTTGTTTTCAATGAGAAATAGTTCTTAAAGTGACTCTTGACTAAATCTGTTTTAATAGGAAATCCTGATTGAAGCTCTGAGAGACGCATCAATAATCAGTTTGAGTTAAATGAGCTTTTCTGCTAAGCTAATGCAGTTAGCATCCAGCTCAACTGTTTCTCTCCATTATGATTTAACATTTACTTGTTATGTTTATACTAAAACTAGCTCAGCATCTAAGATTTTAAAGCATCAAATTTAATTTGAATTCCAGGAAAAAGTCTCCAGAGAGGCAGAGCTGTTAGTTAGTTTGGTTTTAAATAAATGTTGAATATCTGATTTAAAATCTGTCTTTCTGATCAGTTCATGCTACAACAAGCTCAGCTGAGTGTCTGTTTGCTGTCAGGATTTAATTCTGTTATTAAGAAATAAAATGTGACTTGGAGAGACTCACATACAAAATATGGACTTTTAATCACTTTATCCAAAACTAAATATTGACAAGTATCTAGGAGTATTACTGAGTATTACTGAGTATTTACTGAGTATTTACTGAGTATTACTGAGTATTACTGAGTATTTACTGAGTATTTACTGAGTATTACTGAGTATTTACTGAGTATTACTGAGTATTACTGAGTATTACTGAGTAATTACCGGGTGAAGAAGCTGCAGATTCTGACGGTTGTGTTGAAACAATGAAATGCTGCTGGCTGAAATAAACAGACGCTGTAGAGAGTGAAGCATGTGTCAGTAATGTGTAGTAATGTGTAATAGATTACTAGATCAGTGAAGAGTAATAGATTACTAGATCAGTGAAGAGTAATAGATTACTAGATCAGTGAAGAGTAATAGATTACTAGATCAGTGAAGAGTAATAGATTACTAGATCAGTGAAGAGTAATAGATTACTAGATCAGTGAAGAGTAATAGATTACTAGATCAGTGAAGAGTAATAGATTACATGTTGGAGCTGGTTCCTGCTGTAAATCCGTCTCTGGGCTGACTGATAACGTTTAATCTCTACTGAAGCTGAAGGATTCAGAGATCAAAGTCACAGAAACCAGATAAAAATACCTGATGCTGTCTACAGCAGTCTGAGGGCCCCGGGTCCAGGAGCCTCAGCACCCTGAGGGCCCCGGGTCCAGGAGCCTCAGCAGCCTGAGGGCCCCGGGTCCAGGAGCCCTGAACAGTCTGAGGGCCCCAGGTCCAGGATCCTCAGCAGCCTGAGGGCCCCGGGTCCAGGATCCTCAGCAGCCTGAGGGCCCCGGGTCCAGGAGCCTCAGCAGCCTGAGGGCCCCGGGTCCAGGAGCCCTGAACAGTCTGAGGGCCCCGGGTCCAGGAGCCTCAGCAGTCTGAGGGCCCCGGGTCCAGGAGCCCTGAACATTAATAATAATATAATAATATATAATAATAATAGATATCTGACTCCAGCTGTCACTCTCCGTCGTCCTCAGAATAATAATAATGTTAATAATAATAATGTTAATAATAATAATAATAATAATAATAGTAATAATAATAATAATAATAATAGATATCTGACTCCAGCTGTCACTCTCCGTCGTCCTCAGAATAATAATAATAATAATAATAATGTTAATAATAATAATAATAATAATAATAATAATAATAATGTTAATAATAATAATAATAATAATAATAATAATAGTAATAATATAATAATAATAATAGATATCTGACTCCAGCTGTCACTCTCCGTCGTCCTCAGAATAATAATAATAATAATGTTAATAATAATAATGTTAATAATAATAATAATAATAATAATAATAATAATAATAATAGTAATAATATAATAATAATAATAGATATCTGACTCCAGCTGTCACTCTCCGTCGTCCTCAGAATAAATTGGACGTTTCTCCGATGAGCTTATTGATTTCTGTTTCAGCTTTAATATCGACCTGCAGCTGTTGGAACCGATCGATCCGTTCTGTCACATAATTAAACACGCACTCATTGATGATTATTATCATTATATTTATTTAAAGGGTTTAATTTAAACCAGGAGCGACAGGAAGTGTGTTTTATTTTTCCTCTGCTCTCCTCGTGTCTGTGTAAACGAGGTCTCAGTTCGTTAAAACCTGTGAGACCTCGAGGGTCTTTGACCTTTGACCCTCAGATGGCCGCGTGTTAATTAATTTTATTTCTTGCAGCTTTTAGTTCATTAAATAATAAATATGGTAAACCTTGCAGTACTCAATCCATTTTCATAAAACTAAATAATATTTATGGGAAATTTGTATAAATGATCTTATTGTTTTTTTAACCATTTAAAAATAATATTAACATAATATGATAATAATGTATTATTTAGTGTTGAAATGGCTTCAGATAAATAAATAATAAATGTATTTAATTAAAGTTTCTATAAGATGAAGCTGTTTACAGACAAACAACAACATGAAGTCATTGTTTTCCTTTTAATATTTATCTCAAACAGATTTATTATAACCACTCCGACTATTATTATATATATATTTCATTTGACTCTAAAATAATTAATTACTAATAATTTCATTATTTAATGCCAAGAAATAAATTAGTTAAAAGATTATTGTCTTTACTTTAAATATCAATTTAGAACAATTATACAGCTTTTAAGTCAAATCCTAAAATAAACTAAATGTATTTAAACGTTTGAATCATTGTAAAAATTCTTGGATTATCTTTATGAAATAGATAAATTAATGAAAGAAGCAGTCAGGCAGCAGTCATTTCTTTATTAAAACATGACAATGACAGTTTACAGTGACAGACCATGAGAATCTACCAAATATTATCATTTTATTCCCTTTATGACAATAAATGTTCTGAAAACCCTCAACTGTAAAATGTAGAATTCACTGAACAAAAAGCTGACAGGCTTTAAATCATTGAGATCGTTCCTCATTAACAGGATAAAGAGCTGTTAATCATTTTAAATCTCCTTTTTAATCTACCAGCCTCCGTAAATGATTTTAAATGTCTTTGTTGGGACTAAATGTCCCCGTAATGTCTCTAAAACGGCAGCGTGTCCAGGAATAACTTATCTATGACGGCCGGCGGCGCCACCAGATCCTCCAGCTTCAGGTAGAAAATCCTCTGCAGGCCTTGGATGCACAGAGTACGAAGTTCACGCAGTTTTTCCAAAAGTCTGGAGAAGTGGCTGGCCCAGCCGTCCGCCAGGCCGTCGGCGTCCTTTAAACACTTCACCACGTTGTTCTGCAGCTCTTCCACTTTCTTCGGCTCCTTCAGGCCGTGACGCTCCGCTGCTCCGGATCAATAAATACAGACAATAAACACAGAATGAGACACGCTGAACAGCTTAAATGAGTTTAAAAAGTCTCAAGCTGCTGGTGTGACGTTTGTTTTTAATACTACAATATCAGAGAGGCTTTTATTTTGAAATAATGACATATCTTACCTGTATTACATTATGTTACAGACATGACAAGGTGTTAATGAGATCATGCATGAAGACGTTAGAGACCTGTGAGCAGAGCGAGCGAGCAGACGCAGGAGAAGGTGGACACGTCCAGGTTCATCCTCTGCAGGTTGGAGGAGAACTCCACGATGCCGTCGATCCATTCCCCGAAGCCTCGCAGGCACTGCAGCCGGTGCCACACCGAGCCGTCGCAGAACATCAGCTTCCCTTCCTCGGGCTTCGACCTGAAACAACCACAGCTGGAGCTCACATGTTGCTCTGTTAAACCATCAAAAACAAACCCGTTCCTGAGGTTTGGTGTTTATTGGCATCAGCAAACATATGACCAAGCTGTGAGTGAATGCTTCCTAAATAAATACAAATAAATAGATAAACGTCCCTCACCTGTATGACAGGCGCAGAACAAAAAGCTCCAGGAAAGCCGAGTAGAAGAGCAGGTCCTGGTCCTGTTTGGGCAGAGACGTGAAGCCCGGGACCTTCTGCGCCCAGCCTCGGATCACCTCCATGGATCTGGTCAGGAGGTCGTAGAACTGCAGCACGTGCTGAGCGTCGTCCGCCGGCGGGTTTCCTGGACTCTCCTTGAACTAGAGGAGGAAGCAGAATCAGTTCCAGCTCAGAGAGAGTCACGCCGGCGAGTGATGAAAGGACGCTGCTCACTTTGAAGTAGTCGAGACGAGAAGGTGGCGGGTTGGACTCCACGTGAGCCCTGATGAGGGCGCTCAGCAGGGCGCCGACCGGGGAACACGAGTCGGGATGACCTTTAGGTTTAGACGGCAGGCGACCCCTCCGGCCCTTCAGACTGTCGGTCCTCACCACTGCAGAGGAAACTCAGTTATCTCAGATAACATGGAGTACATTTAACCTTTTATTCCTATTTTACCTTCTTTGACCATCCAGATTTATCTCAGATAACATGGAATATATCTAACCTTTTGTTCTTATTTTACCTTCTTTGACCATCCAGATTTATCTCAGATAACGTGGAATATATTTAACCTTTTATTCCTATTTTACCTTCTTTGACCATCCAGAGTTATCTCAGATAACGTGGAATATATTTAACCTTTTGTTCTTATTTTACCTTCTTTGACCATCCAGATTTATCTCAGATAACATGGAATATATTTAACCTTTTGTTCTTATTTTACCTTCTTTGACCATCCAGATTTATCTCAGATAACATGGAATATATTTAACCTTTTGTTCTTATTTTACCTTCTTTGACCATCCAGATTTATCTCAGATAACATGGAATATATCTAACCTTTTGTTCTTATTTTACCTTCTTTGACCATCCAGATTTATCTCAGATGAAGTGGAATATATCTGAGTCTTTATTCTTATTTTACCTTCTTTGACCATCCAGAGTTATCTCAGATAACGTGGAATATATCTGAGTCTTTATTCTTATTTTACCTTCTTTGACCATCCAGAGTTATCTCAGATAACGTGGAATATATCTAACCTTTTGTTCTTATTTTACCTTCTTTGACCATCCAGATTTATCTCAGATGAAGTGGAATATATCTGAGTCTTTATTCTTATTTTACCTTCTTTGACCATCCAGAGTTATCTCAGATAACGTGGAATATATCTGAGTCTTTATTCTTATTTTACCTTCTTTGACCATCCAGAGTTATCTCAGATAACGTGGAATATATCTAACCTTTTGTTCTTATTTTACCTTCTTTGACCATCCAGATTTATCTCAGATAACGTGGAATATATTTAACCTTTTGTTCTTATTTTACCTTCTTTGACCATCCAGATTTATCTCAGATAACGTGGAATATATTTAACCTTTTGTTCTTATTTTACCTTCTTTGACCATCCAGAGTTATCTCAGATAACGTGGAATATATTTAACCTTTTGTTCTTATTTTACCTTCTTTGACCATCCAGAGTTATCTCAGATAACGTGGAATATATCTAACCTTTTATTCTTATTTTACCTTCTTTGACCATCCAGATTTATCTCAGATAACGTGGAATAAATCTAACCTTTTATTCCTATTTTACCTTCTTTGACCATCCCCACTGCGAGGCACTTCTGGAAGCGACAGTACTGGCAGCGGTTCCTCCTGCGTTTGTCCACCAGGCAGCTTTTGGCAGCTAAACACACGTACTTGGCGTTTTTTTGCACCGTGCGCTGCATGGAGAAAGAAGATTTAGATATTTAGAAAAGAAAGTTTACAGACAATACTTGAGAATGCTGTGGCTGAGGTGATGCATCAGTAAATCTCCATCCCATCAATTATTTCATTAGTTTTTAAGGGTGCTTTGGTTTAGCTGTGTGTAAAAAGAGATTATGTGTTGTAGTGCTACATCTTCAACATGTTTAATAAAATCCAACAAGCTAAAATTACACAATTTCAACCATAAGACTCACACAGAAGCATCTGAATGTTCTTGTTTAAAATAATTATTGGCTCTGTAGAACTGATATCTTTGGACAGTAGTTCAACATAAAGAAGCTTTTCTTTCTTTGCTCCCGGATCCATTCTCAGTGAAAAGCCATAAATGTTCCACTGAAAATGACCAGCAGCTCTGTGGCCCCTGAGGGCCCCCTGAGGCAGCATAAGGCATGCAGCAGGCGGACAGGCCGTCTGGGTAAATACGGGGTCGTGGACATTCATAATTTGGAGAATTGCCCCGGGAGAGGTTTTTATTCATGGCACGTTGGTGGCCACTTTCATACATTTGGCCTAAAACGGCGTGTCAAAGATCAAAACGTGTAACTGAAGCAGAATTTCCAGACAGGACTCCCTCTGGGCTTCTTTATTAATTACACTTTCACTGTTTGTTCTCTGCAGAAAATAAGAATATATCCACTCTAAAGTCTGACATCTGATTATTTCAGACTTTTCAGGATATTAAAGGTGTGCGTGTGTTCCATCAGCTGCCTGCAAACATCCAACAGCAGTTTTCTTTAGAATAAAGTGAGAACCGACCTTGAAGAAGCCCTTGCAGCCCTCGCAGGTGCGCACTCCGTAGTGCTGGCACGCCGCGTTGTCCCCGCACACGGCGCACAGACCCTCCGCGCTCAGCGCCGCGCGGCTCGGCGCGCAGGACGCCTGGTAGTCCAGGAAGTGGTGTCCGAACTGCAGCGGGTGATGAAACCCCACCCCGGGCTGCTTCCCGGGGCCAGAGGACCCGTCCAGGTGCGTCCCGGGGTCCAGGTTCACGGACAGACTCTGAGCGCCGTGCTGCTGCGCGTGTTTGAGAGAAAACAGCGAGAATCTGGACAGCGTGTTTTTCCGGTGCGCCGCCGCCAGATAGTCTTGTCTGAAAGAGTACAAAGAGCCGGAGTCCTCCCAGAGTCCCGCAGCGGGCAGGCCGGGTGTGATGGGGGTGTGGGGCGACGGGGGCCGGTAGTAGTACACGGAGCCCCCGGAGGAGAGCAGCTCCTCCTGCTGCTGCTGCTGGTACCGCGGG
>NC_081540.1:0-45000 GCF_030273125.1 Centropristis striata | reverse complement strand
TGTGTTTGCTTAATAGTTGTGTCTTCTTCCTGTTTGTTTTCAGCAGCTTCGTGTCTGTAAACACGAAGCTGCTGCTTGTTTTTCTCCTCAAAGACCAAACGGAGCTGAGATGATAATCCACAAGATGTTAGACACACACTTCCTGCTGCAGGGAGAGACAGACAGGCTGAGAGACAGACAGGCAGAGAGACAGACAGACAGGCTGAGAGACAGACAATGTTACAGAACATAGCCTATGTAACAGTGTATAGGCTATATATATATGTATATGTATATATAAAACAGTGTATATATATATGTGTGTGTGTGTATGTGTATATATATATATGTGTGTGTGTGTGTGTGTATATATATATATATATGTGTGTGTGTGTGTGTATATATATATATATATATATGTGTGTGTGTGTGTGTGTATATATATATATATATGTGTGTGTGTGTGTGTGTGTGTGTATATATATATATGTGTGTGTGTGTGTGTGTGTGTGTGTATAACAGTGGTGAAGATGATGAGGGATGAAGAGTGCAGCAGCTGCTGTGCTTCAGGTTACTGTTACTGTAAATATCAGCTCAGTAACTAACTGTGTTCTGGAAACACAGAAGCTTTAAAACAGTGAAATGAGAATTGATGAATTCTCCACGTGAGCTTCAGAAACAGGAAGTGATGTCATGCTGACTCACTGAGTCTGCAGTCACCAATCATCTCCACGAGGAGTTTAAACGTGTTAATGTTTGATCTCCTCAAGGAGAAGAGTGTAAACTTCTTAATGTTTGATCTCCTCAAGGAGAAGAGTGTAAACTTCTTAATGTTTGATCTCCACGAGGAGAAGAGTGTAAACTTAATGTTTGAGCTTCAGCAGGTTCACATTTACATTTAGTCATTCAGCAGACTCTTTTATCCAAAGCAACTTACAGGAAAAAAGTGAACCAATGAAGGTCTAGAGGTCTAAGAGGCGTCCGTGCATTAATAAGGTCCAGAGAGGATCTTTAAGGAGGAGAGTTGTGGTCTGGTCTAGGAGAGGAGGTCCTCTCTGAAGGTCTTCAGGAGGTTCTAAAGGTAGAGAGGAACCCTGCTCTGGTAGAACTGGTAGTGGTTCCACCAACGGGGAACAACAAACACTAAGAGTCTGGATTGTCTTGGACCAACGGGGGGCAGAGCCAGAACCGTTCACTGGAAGAGCTCAGTGGTGGTGAGGTAGAATATGTCTGGATCAGGTTCAGGTAGGAGGTCAGGACCAGAGACAGCTCTGGAGACCAGCATTAGAGATCTGGATCAGGTTCTGGTAGGAGGTCAGGACCAGAGACAGCTCTGGAGACCAGCATTAGAGATCTGGATCAGGTTCTGGTAGGAGGTCAGGACCAGAGACAGCTCTGGAGACCAGCATTAGAGATCTGGATCAGGTTCTGGTAGGAGGTCCGGACCAGAGACAGGTCTGGAGACCAGCATTAGAGATCTGGATCAGGTTCTGGTTGGAGACCAGGACCAGAGACAGCTCTGGAGACCAGCATTAGAGATCTGGATCAGGTTCAGGTAGGAGGTCAGGACCAGAGACAGCTCTGGAGACCAGCATTAGAGATCTGGATCAGGTTCAGGTAGGAGGTCCGGACCAGAGACAGCTCTGGAGACCAGCATTAGAGATCTGGATCAGGTTCAGGTAGGAGGTCCGGACCAGAGACAGCTCTGGAGACCAGCATTAGAGATCTGGATCAGGTTCAGGTAGGAGGTCAGGACCAGAGACAGCTCTGGAGACCAGCATTAGAGATCTGGATCAGGTTCTGGTTGGAGACCAGGACCAGAGACAGCTCTGGAGACCAGCATTAGAGATCTGGATCAGGTTCAGGTAGGAGGTCCGGACCAGAGACAGCTCTGGAGACCAGCATTAGAGATCTGGATCAGGTTCTGGTTGGAGACCAGGACCATGTTCTGGACCACCTGAAGGTTTTAGTGTGCAGGAGGCAGGAGGTTTACAGGAGTCCAGTCTTGATGCCGTTTTGAGGTGAAACTGCTCCTGCAACATTCAGAAACATTCCTCAGATAATTACAGTTTCTGTTTTATAGTCAGTGAAGTTGCTGCAGTGATTCACCACATTAACATCTCAAACACAAACCTTTCATTTAATAAAAAATAAGGTGTGTAGTAACACTTGAATCTGTTCTCTTCATCAAGTGATATTTTATTCTGTTTTATTTTATTGCTTTTCTACGTCTTGATTGAAACGTTATAAAGGGTTAGACACTGTGCAGCCTTTATATATCTTTATAACTCTTTATATATATTAATATATATTTATAACTCCTGATATATAATCATAACTCTTTATATATCTTTATAAGTCTTTATATATATTAATATATATTTATAACTCCTGATATATAATCATAACTCTTTATATATCTTTATAACTCTTTATATATCTTATTACATATTTATAACTCTTAATATATAATCATAGCTCTTTATATATCTTTATATATCTTTATAACTCTTTATATATCTTAATATATATTTATAACTCTTAATATATAATCATAGCTCTTTATATATCTTTATATATCTTTATAACTCTTTATATATCTTAATATATATTTATAACTCTTAATATATAATCATAACTCTTTATATATCTTTATGCCTGTGATCAGAGAGGATGATGTCATCAGCATCCTGCTGCTTCAACTCACACTTTGACTGTTTTCTGGTACTTTTGTTGTTTCTGTAGTGATAGAAATAAATAAGTAAATAAATAAATAAATAAATAAGTGCAGTGAGAGAGGCAGTGATAGAAATATATAAATAAATAAAAAAGTGCAGTGAGAGAGGTATATAAATATAAATTATATAAATAAATAAATAAGTGCAGTGAGAGAGGCAGTGATAGAAATATATAAATAAATAAATAAGTGCAGTGAGAGAGGCAGTGATAGAAATATATAAATAAATAAATAAATAAATCCAGTGAGAGAGGCAGTGATATAAATATAAATAAATGAATGCAGTGAGAGAGGCAGTAATATAAATATATATATTTATAAATAAATAAATAAATCCAGTGAGAGAGGCAGTGATATAAATATAAATAAATAAATGCAGTGAGAGAGGCAGTGATATAAATATAAATAAATAAATGCAGTGAGAGAGGCAGTGATATAAATATAAATAAATAAGTGCAGTGAGAGAGGCAGTGATATAAATATATATATTTACAAATAAATAAATAAATCCAGTGAAAGAGGCAGTGATATAAATATATATATTTATAAATAAATAAATAAATGCAGTGAGAGAGGCAGTGATATAAATATATGTATTTATAAATAAATAAATAAATGCAGTGAGAGAGGCAGTGATATAAATATAAATAAATAAATGCAGTGAGAGAGGCAGTGATATAAATATATATATTTACAAATAAATAAATAAATCCAGTGAAAGAGGCAGTGATATAAATATATATATTTATAAATAAATAAATAAATAAATAAATGCAGTGAGAGAGGCAGTGATATAAATATATATATTTATAAATAAATAAATAAATGCAGTGAGAGAGGCAGTGATATAAATATAAATAAATAAATGCAGTGAGAGAGGCAGTGATATAAATATAAATAAATAAATGCAGTGAGAGAGGCAGTGATATAAATATAAATAAATAAATGCAGTGAGAGAGGCAGTGATATAAATATATATATTTATAAATAAATAAATAAATAAATGCAGTGAGAGAGGCAGTGATATAAATATATTTATTTATAAATAAATAAATAAATAAATCCAGTGAGAGAGGCAGTGGGACTAAAGTCTGACACAGATTTTGACACAGTAGTATGCTACTTACAATAGGTCACTTTGTTTATTTATTCATTTATTTCTTACACCAAACTGTTTGGTGACATTTGTGCCATCTGTAGCTGTGTTTTATTAAAATGCATTAGAATCTGCTGCAGCGCTCCCTGGAAACTTTATTCAGCGTGTTAGTGGGAATAAATCAAATCAATAGATGAGTGGGAATAATTCACGTTCTGCTCGCTGAAATGTTGTTAATACTAAACTGCAAATATAGGGTACTATATTCTAGGCTATATATAGGCTATGTACTGCTGTATTTCAATTAAATGATGTGTTTTGAGTCATATTCTGGATATTTCTACTTTCATTAACATAATTCCCCTCGTTCCCACTTCTGAAATAAATCTAAAATCATCTCATCTACTACTCCATGAATGAGATTATTTTAACCATTTAAGTATGAATCTGTAAATCTTTTTATTGTCTGTGACTGAATATTAGTCTTGATCGTGTTATTAAATATTACAAACTTAAATAACTCGAGCCTTAAAGTGAAGTGAGTAATCCAGATTATTTTTATCGGATCATGTGAAAACATTTCCTTGTTGATGATTTGCAACTTTTCTTTGGAATGTAAAATGCTGAAGTTGTGACTTTTGATTGATTTCTTGTGTTATTTATGAGAGAATCAGGAGAAAGACGAGTGTCAGTTTGTTTTGGACCCTCCCACCTGTTGACCCGATCAGCTGTCAGTGCTCTAACCTGCAGTCTGCTCTGTCTCTGGTCTTCTCTGGTCTGTCTCTGTCTGTCTCTGTCTGTCTCTGTCTGTCTCTGTCTCTGTCTCTGGTCTCCCACAGGAACGATGGCGTTCAGGAAGGCTCTGAGGCGGACGGCGGTGGTCGGCGGCGGGGCGGTGGCCGCCGTCTTCGGCCTGTCGCAGCTGATCGAGTACAGGAAGACGCAGGTGAGCTGAGGAAAGTTAATCTGCTGTCGCATAATGTTTGCATGTTTACAGGCTGCAGGAGTTCCAGTTTTACAGCATTTCTCTCTGTGACCCCGAGGCTGTAAACTTTAGAGACCGGTAATATTTTGGGTCTGACGGCAGCAGAGAAGCCTTTCAGGGCATGTCGCGGCTAGATTCAGGAATGTGCTGTCTGTTGTATCCAAGGTGCTTTTTCTTCATGTTTTGTTTGGTGTTTCTAAGCTGCTGTGCTTAGAAACAATGATCAAATGATTATATATTAGTTTTGTTTGGTGGTTGCCCATATACAGTCTATGGTCAGGCCCAGAGGCTGTAAACTATTTGACCTTTCTAAAAAAACTACAACCAGGATTCTTGGAAAGCCTGGACGCTGTAAAACATAAATAAAACATAGTTTTAGTTTGAATATTAGACATGCTGCCTTTACAGTTTTTAGTTGAATATTTGTAACAAAGAAGGAGCAAATTATCTCTATTTGTTTCAGACACTTGTGGAGTCAAGGTTGTAATAAAGTTAATAAACCAGTTTATTTTTCCTTTGATTGAAACTTAGATGACTTTTAAATATGAAGCCAGCAGTTCAATGATCTTTCAGAAAGACTGGAGCTGAAAACGTTACTGCTCCCTGAGCAACAACACAGAAAACAGCTGCCAGGCTAACTCTCCCCCTCTGTTTCTAGTCTTTGTGCTAAGCTAAGTTAGCATTATACTCTATGTATGGATATAAGATTTATGATAAACCTCTAAACAAAGCCATACGACCCCAAGATCTGAGCCGACTTCATGTGACGTATTTATCCACAGAATTACCTGCAGGAAAGTCCTGCTGGACGGATTAAACCACCTGAAGAAATCTCAGTCAGGTCCAGAATATTTACAGTCTCCGCTCTCTTCAAGGCCACCAAACTCAAAAACATAATTTCAGCTGCAGAACAGGAGTTTCTGGTCCACCGTGAATCCAAAGTAAACCTTTAAAACACAAAAGTCACACAAATATATATATATATATATATATATGGTTTATCTTCCTGTCTGCTGCAGGTAAATCTGAACGATCCCTGAAGATCTTTTAATAACAAACAATGCGTTAAGATTAAAGATGCATTTATTAAAATAATCCCCAAACAGACTGGCTCCTTGTGAAAGAACCAGTCACCGTCTGAGGGAAACGGAGACGCTGCTGTTTGATCCGCTGGTCCTGAACTCGTCACCACCACTAGAGCAGCTGTCTGCCTTGACCCCTGACCCCTGACCCCACGGAGGCCTATTTTAGGGAATGCTACATACCAGCCTTTATTTGAGTGTGCAACCTAATGTGAACTTTGTTTTGTGTCCCGGCGCGATAATGTCTTCTGTTGCCCGTCGTCGTCCTCCACCAAGCACGGATCGGTAAGCAAGAAGTCAACCCTGATGAAATATAATTATTTTCACAATAGTTTGTAATCATGCATGCCTCTAATCCCAGTAATTGCACTGCTGATGAGATGTCCGTCTTGTCTCCTTTAGCGAGGGCATGTGGCTTGGAGAAGTTTTCGAGACGGGCCGATTGGCTATTAGCACGGGCTCGCTGTGCCGCTCGCTGACTTAACGTGATTACGGGGCTCGCTGGCACTTAAATCTGTGGCGGCGTTTGTCTGTGTGCATCATCAAAAATAGACAATGATTATATCATCGTCTCGTTTGCGGATGCAGACCTAAATTACAAACGCCTGCTACGATTTGCAAGTCAAATGCCACGTTTGCTTCAAAGCAGCTTGATGCAATCATTTAGCTTGAACTGCTAAACAGAAAAATGAATGAATATTTCATTAGAGATGAAATATCAGAGGGGAGCTGTGTTTTTGGTTGTGATTATTTCTTTAAATTAATTATTTGGCTAATCAAACAATGGATATAAATGATGTGGAAAGATGGTGATTTTATTTTGTGGGTTTTGCAGCATGTTGCAGCTGATAAACTTCCCTCTGCTACTAATGTTAATATAATATTATATAATTCTATATAATATAGTGTTGGAATGATTGTTTGGCAACACTTGACTTGAAGGTGCAGATGAGACACATGAGCTGGGATCAAAGATGAAACATCATTTTTTAATTGGATAAAAATGGAGGAAGTATTTATATTGTTCCAGAGTAAAGATACTAATGTCCTGCATTCACTCTCTCAATGATATTCTAATATTCAGAATATAGTTATGTGATGCCCTGAGGTAACACTGGAACTATCGTTGTCAGATTAAAAGATGAGCAGCTGTATAAAACTGTCATAATAAATGAACTTCCAGGCTTCCGTACATTTATTATATTCCATCCTTTACAACACAATGATACATATGATAAGTCTTACAGTAATCTCATTACACAGTCAGATCCATAATGTATTAGAATGATTGCAGGTCATTATATTGTGCAGAATAATAAACATATTACACATATTACACTGTGCTCATGTTTCAAAATGTGCCTCAAGAACAGTGTTGCTGTCCTTTTCTGAAAGACTAACATAGTTCAGATAGAAACGAGCAGCTTCTAGTCGAGCAGGTCTGCAGGTTTCTGTGTCTCTGTCCTGCAGGCTCGGTTAGCTCACGTGGCTGCAGAGGCGGAGCTCAGCGTTCCCTTCGCAGACGAGTTTCCCTCGCGGCAGGCCCAGCTCGCCGCGCTGCAGGACGGCCAGGAGTTCGACGTGCTGGTGGTCGGAGGCGGAGCCACGGGCGCAGGATGTGCCTTAGACGCTGTCACACGCAGTGAGTCTCCAGTTCATTCAACGTATGCACGGTCTATACCTGAACCCACGGTCTATACCTGAACCCACGGTCTATACCTGAACCCACGGTCTATACCTGAACCCACGGTCCATACCTGAACCCACGGTCCATACCTGAACCCACGGTCTATACCTGAACCCACGGTCCATACCTGAACCCACGGTCTATACCTGAACCCAGGTGTTCTTCACGTATCAGTCTATACCTGAACCCACGGTCTATACCTGAACCCACGGTCTATACCTGAACCCACGGTCTATACCTGAACCCACAGTCTATACCTGAACCCAGGTGTTCTTCACGTATCAGTCTATACCTGAACCCAGGTGTTCTTCACTTCCATGGTGATACACGCTTAATATTTCCCAAATCAATTCAGAGAAAACCTGTAATTAAAACCCTTTAGGAGAGTTCAGGCCCTTTGATGAGGGAGTTCTGGTTAGTCAGACTGACGAGTCACACATGAGCATGTGGTGTTTGACTCAATCAGCCCAACAGGCTGCAGGTGGTTGGAATCAAGTAAGAAAAGACTCTGGAGGAAGAAGACAGAAGACTGAGACGGTTTCCACACCACAGCTTCTGTAAATACACCTTTTAAAACTGAACCACTAACTGAAGAGCAGCTGGTGAGTCTCAGACGGAGGAAGAGTCTCATCACCAGGAAGCTTCAGCTTCAGTCTGAAGTTACTGCAGCACTCAGACAGCAGCAGTGTGTTAGCTCAGCTAGCTTAGCCTTTAGGAAGCTTCAGTCTGAAGTTACTACAACACACAGACAGCAGCAGTGTGTTAGCTCAGCTAGCTTAGCCTTGAGGAAGCTTCAGTCTGAAGTTACTACAACACACAGACAGCAGCAGTGTGTTAGCTCAGCTAGCTTAGCCTTTAGGAAGCTTCAGTCTGAAGTTACTACAACACACAGACAGCAGTGTGTTAGCTCAGCTAGCTTAGCCTTGAGGAAGCTTCAGTCTGAAGTTACTACAACACACAGACAGCAGCAGTGTGTTAGCTCAGCTAGCTTAGCCTTTAGGAAGCTTCAGCTTCAGTCTGAAGTTACTGCAGCACACAGACAGCAGCAGTGTGTTAGCTCAGCTAGCTTAGCCTTTAGGAAGCTTCAGTCTGAAGTTACTACAACACACAGACAGCAGCAGTGTGTTAGCTCAGCTAGCTTAGCCTTTAGGAAGCTTCAGCCTCAGTCTGAAGTTACTGCAGCACTCAGACAGCAGCAGTGTGTTAGCTCAGCTAGCTTAGCCTTTAGGAAGCTTCAGCTTCAGTCTGAAGTTACTGCAGCACTCAGACAGCAGCAGTGTGTTAGCTCAGCTAGCTTAGCCTTGAGGAAGCTTCAGTCTGAAGTTACTACAACACACAGACAGCAGCAGTGTGTTAGCTCAGCTAGCTTAGCCTTTAGGAAGCTTCAGCCTCAGTCTGAAGTTACTACAGCACTCAGACAGCAGCAGTGTGTTAGCTCAGCTAGCTTAGCCTTTAGGAAGCTTCAGCTTCAGTCTGAAGTTACTACAACACACAGACAGCAGTGTGTTAGCTCAGCTAGCTTAGCCTTTAGGAAGCTTCAGCCTCAGTCTGAAGTTACTGCAGCACACAGACAGCAGCAGTGTGTTAGCTCAGCTAGCTTAGCCTTTAGTAGCTGTGTCTGGAAGTACGAGCCTCGGTTGGCTTACCAACTATAACAGTGGAACACAGTTCATTATTTGCATTGATTTCCATTACATAGCATACGTTTGCCCCAGAGATCTATCTATTACACGTGATATATTATATATTATTATATTATATTATATATACTTGTTGCCGTCTGTCCCAGACCTGAAGACGGCTCTGGTGGAGAGGAACGACTTCTCTTCGGGGACGAGCAGCCGGAGCACCAAGCTGATCCACGGAGGAGTCCGCTACCTGCAGAAGGCCATCATGCAGTTGGACTACGAACAGGTTCTTCCTCCTTCTGCTTCTCTTCTCTTCTTCTCGTGGCTTTCTGCTCATCACTGTGTCTTCTGTTGAACAGTACATGATGGTGAAAGAAGCTCTCCATGAGCGAGCCAACCTGCTGGAGATCGCTCCTCATCTGTCTGCTCCGCTGCCCATCATGCTTCCTGTTTACAAGTCAGTGTCAACTTCACAATAACAACAATAAATAGAAAAACAAGCAGGTGATAATGGGATTTATGCTTTTAACATTTGAATGAAATCTTGTGCATCAATTTAAACTTTTTAAATATGAATTTCTCTTTTTATTAGGTGTGTGTTAATGCACACTAACTGAGTTTAAACTTGTATAATAAGTCTGAATGCAGACATGACGACAGCTGAAACCTTTAGAGTCTTTGTTTAGTAACCTTCAGACCATCAGGGACGAAGAGTTCTCCCTCCTCTTCCTCAGCTGACACCTGGTGATATCACCAATGACTGTATGAAGTCACCTGGAGACTTTTAACCACTTTATATAGTTCCAGCTAATTTCATTAGGAGACAGTTGGCAACACTGATTAAATCCACAATTTTCACAATTAAAGCATAAAATAATATGTCTACTGTTTAATATCAGACTCGAGTCCTGGATTCAAACTGAAGCTTTGACTGTTTCCACCACATTGAGCCGTTTTCTCATGTTTGCCCTGAAACAAATACAGAAGAAGTTATTGTATTATTATTATTATTATTATTATTGTTACTGCAGTGTTTGATGCAAAGCATTTAAACCAATGCTGTTAATATCTTTCTACCATTATTCTAAAGAAAAAAACAACAGTGGCATTATGTTATTAAATGACGTTAACACTGCATAAAGAATAAAAATGGACCCAGAGACAATCAGGAATGTGTGGAGGTTAAAATCAGTTTGGTTAGGGTTCAATTTTGTTAAAATAATAGGAAAAGTGAATATTAATGTATAATTTTATGGCAGAAAAATGACAGGTTTTCTAACAGGTTTTCTTCAGTGTTTTTGAGTCTTCTAAGAAGATGAAAGTTTTTCTAAAATGAGTCTGTTGATTCCCAGATGGTGGCAGCTGCCTTACTACTGGGCGGGGATCAAGATGTACGACTTGGTGGCTGGGATCCAGTGCCTGAAGACCAGCTACGTCCTCAGCAAGACCAAAGCTTTGGAGCATTTCCCCATGCTGAAGAAGGACAAGCTGGTGGGAGCCATCGTCTACTACGACGGTGAGCCACCGCTCCATTTAATGTTTTCACTAAAGAGCTGCTCTTTCTTTTTATTTCCTGTCAACAAGAACAAAGCAGCTGAGTCAGTCTTCTGTGGTGAAATAGCACCATGAAGGTCTTTATAATGATACGAAGGCTCAGAAAGCAGCTCACTGTACATCTATATCTATATATATAACTACATCTATATCATCTATATCTATATCTATATCTACACACATGTTGCCCCTTGGTGAATATCTGAACATACAGAGAGAAAAAACCTGACAATTGATGTTCATGAAATTATTTAAGGAAAAACCTGCCAGCTGTTCTGTTTATATCGAAAACAACAAGATGTATAAAGTTACCAGGTCAAGTCGGCTGATGTATTATTCATTTATAACATATACTATTGTCATTATTTGGATAGAGACAAGGCTCGGCCTTTAATTTAACTGGTCACAGGCTGAAGCTCAGTCTCAACAGTACAACAGTCTGCCAATATTCAAAACTAAACAATTCACAAGTGAATTCTGAATGAATTGTAGTATTGTACAAATTATGTAGAAACTGCATAATTAAGCCAAAAAGAAGATTTAAAAGGGGCCTGAGAAGGAAAAGGCTGCTGGATGCAGGAAAAGGCTGCTGGATGCTCCTTTTTTCCTGCAGAGCATTATTTTGTTGGAAATATGTGAAATTGATAAAATATCTGCCACTTTTTGAACGATAAGACACTTTTAACAGCATGAAAATAAAGCTTTCTTCAATAAAAGTCACATCACTGAAAATGCTGATATTTATAGAGACTACATGTTCAATGTGAAGCTGTGGACAGATATAACTGCAGGCTGGAAGAAGGGAAAAGCCTTTTCTTGGTAGAAAGCAGCACGTTTGATTTCCTCCCCCGCCTCCATCATGAGGGGGGGCCGGCCGGGGTGGAGGAGGGGTGGGGCATCTTTTCTCCAATTATGCCGTCTGGAACAATCACGGCGGTGACATTTGGAAATCTGACCTTCTCTCCCGGCGGTGCAGAGCGCAGAGGAGCATCGTATCCGGGCGGATCGGCAGCTCTTTCTCCTGCTGTCGTGGTTACGCAGCTCCTGCTGCCACCGACTGCAGCTCAGCCTCTTATTGTAAAGCCAGAGTACTGTTGTTGTTATTATTATTATTATTATTATTATTATTATCATCATATTCTCTTATTGAGAATGTGCTGGTGCTGTACTTGTTTTTAGATGAAACTGCCGTATTTTGATGCTGCAGGTACAACAGACGGAAGAATATCAGAAGATTCCAGTCAACATTTAACCGTATAAAACATTTTCATAGTAAAATTTGTTATTAAAGATCTAATAATTGCATATATGTTAACAGGATCTGAAGAATCTGAACTTTAATAGAAACAGGAGAAAATGTAATATGCTAGATATCATCAGAACTGTAAGTGTAAATACAAACAATAATGGGTGCCTATCAGACTTGGTAAGAGTGTTGAACATGTAATCCTTTAACATAAAATAACATACGGTGTTCACAAGTGTTGCCAAAATAATCTGATTCATAAAAAACAAATGTAAAACCAGTCAGATTTATATTTGACAAACCTTTGTACTAAAACAGCAAAATGGTGCTAATTTCTTAACATGGAGGCGAGTTTTGGTCACAAAGCCACAATAAAGGGCACTGACTGTTTTTAACTTTATTATCATATGTTATGCACCCGATGAGGAAGTGTTTATTTTCCTTATTACCATAAATATGTCATTCCATCATGTTTGTTAGTCATGGGATCTAATTTTCTCCTCAGCAGCCTATTCAAACAACAGTCTGGCGTTATATGTAAATAATAAAAACCTGTATTTAACCCCACCTTGTCTCTCTGTCCGTGGGCTTCAGGGCAGCACAACGACGCCCGTATGAACCTCGCCATCGCGCTCACTGCTGCTCGCCACGGTGCCGCCGTCGCCAACTACACGGAGGTGGTTCACCTGCTGAAGAAGAAGAACCCGCAGGGCGGCGAGGAGACGGTGTGTGGGGCGCGCTGCAGGGACGTCATCACAGGTGAGCGCTTCCTCTGCAGGCTTTTATTCTGCAGGCTTTTATTCTGCAGGCTTTTATTCTGGTCAAGAATAAAATGAGTCTATTCATTCGGCCAAACGTCTCTGGTTTGATTGGTTCACAAGGCGTTTGGTTAAAACCAGCAGCAGCCTCTCCTCTCCTGCTGGATCTTTATAATCCTGAGATGGTTGTGTGTGAAAGTCTCTGTAGAGTTTCTGAAATATGTAACATGCTGCATTAAAGGTCACAAGAAGCTCGATGTGACCTTCGTCAGATCCTCTTCACCTCGTCAACATGTTGCTCGACATGTTTGGGAGATTAGATATTAAAGTTAACGAGCTGGTATACCTAATAAAGTGGCCGTAGTGTATGTACATCCTTTAAAGTAGCAGAACAGAGAATAACATATATTCATGTTCTCCACTGCCTTCAAATGTATTAAATCAAGTCCACCCGTGTGAATAAAGCAGAGTGCTGAGTCATCATGTTCCTCCTCACAGGGCAGGAGTTTGATGTCAAGGCCAAGTGTGTGATCAACGCCACCGGCCCGTTCACAGACTCTCTGAGGAAGATGGACAACCAAGAGACTCAGAACATCTGCCAGCCGAGTGCCGGCGTGCACATCGTGATCCCCGGCTACTACAGGTACCGCTTCATTTATTCACTTGTTTGATATTTCTAGTGCATAAACTTGTACATATTTAATCCTCAGTGTGTAAATACTAAAGTATTATCTGACCTATTCTTCCTTCACATGCTCAGGATACAGCAGAGCAATAGAGTGGTTTTGTTGAAGTCGAGGTTTTTAAAGTTCAGCAAAGCTTATTGAGTGAGACCCGAGGGAGCGCGAGCCCTTTGAACAGCGCCACAAATGCCAACCACCTAATTCTCTTCCTCCTTTTCTTTCTCTCGTCTTCTCCTGCCGCTATCTGCTCCTCCCCCACGCCTCCTCCCCTCTGTGTTTCTACCTCTCCTCCTCAATCTGTCCCTCTCGTCTTCTCATTCCAACATTTTCCTCTTTAAGTTCTTTTTAATACTTTGCCCTAGACTTGTGACAGCACAGAAAACGCATGAGATAATACCGATGAGTCGTGATAATAAAACCTTCCCACAGCCCCGACAACATGGGTCTGCTGGACCCGGCGACCAGTGACGGGCGCGTCATCTTCTTCCTGCCCTGGGAGAAGATGACCATCGCCGGGACCACCGACTCGCCCACCAAAGTCACAGCCCACCCCATCCCGGGGGAGGACGACATCAACTTCATCCTCAGGGAGATCCGCAACTACCTGAGCCCCGACGTGGAAGGTGAGTCAGTTCAGGTCTTCAGAGATCTTCTGACCAATCAAACAGCAGAGATCATCTGTCCAATGAAACAGCAGAGATCTGTCCAATCAAACAGCAGAGATCTGTCCAATCAAACAGCAGAGATCTGTCCAATCAAACAGCAGAGATCTGTCCAATCAAACAGCAGAGATCTGTCCAATGAAACAGCAGAGATCTTCTGTCCAATGAAACAGCAGAGATCTGTCCAATGAAACAGCAGAGATCTGTCCAATCAAACAGCAGAGATCATCTGTCCAATGAAACAGCAGAGATCATCTGTCCAATGAAACAGCAGAGATCATCTGTCCAATGAAACAGCAGAGATCTTCTGTCCAATGAAACAGCAGAGATCTTCTGTCCAATGAAACAGCAGAGATCTTCTGTCCAATGAAACAGCAGAGATCATCTGTCCAATGAAACAGCAGAGATCTTCTGTCCATTGAAACAGCTGTTAGATGATCTCTGCTGAGTTCCTTTAAGGCCCTCATGACACCCGAACTTTAAACTTTGATACATAAAAACTACCATGGCAAAAAACAAACGCACAAAATAGGATTATCTTTTATTTTTTATGAAGCGCCTGCACACAGTCTTAAGGACCTTCAATTGAAAATCAGATTTAGTTAATTTAATACTATTTTCTTTTTATAGCTTTGGTATTCTGGATACGATCAAACATGTGCTGGAGTTTTTCCTCTCAGTGCTCGACTGCTTTGGCCTGATAATGATCACACTGAATTCCATTTTAAAATGTGATGATTTAAACTTCTGTAACTTATATACTTTAAGCTCTATGTATTTTATTAATTTACGTTTTCAGTTTACTTTTACAGATATTTCCACATCTGCCAGTTTTCATATTGGCATAAATTAGACCCCCCCCCCCCCCCACAGAACAAATCCTTTGTGTCTGTAGAATGAGGAAGTGACTCTGTCTTACGTTCAGCTTCGAAGTGAACTCTGTGTTTGTCGCCTGCAGTGCGTAGAGGAGACGTGTTGGCGGCGTGGAGCGGCATCCGTCCACTGGTGACCGACCCCAACTCCAAAGACACCCAGTCCATCTGCAGGAACCACATCGTCAGCATCAGCGCCAGCGGACTGGTCACCATCGCCGGTCCGTGCTCGCTTTCTCTGGTAAAATACCTGCACCGCCCCGCTGCGTGCTGAGGGACGTGTTTTGTGTTTCCAGGTGGGAAGTGGACCACCTACAGGTCGATGGCTGAAGAGACTCTGGACGCAGCCATCGAAGCCCACGGCCTCGCGGCCCAGCCCTGCAAGACCGTGGGTCTGATGCTGGAGGGGGCCAAGGGCTGGACGCCGACCCTCTACATCCGCCTGGTGCAGGACTACGGCCTGGAGAACGAGGTGAAACACGTCTTTGGGTTCCGAGGGGTCGACAAGTTTGGGATTGTAGAAGTCTAAAAGTTAAATTCAAATGTAATCAGTTTGTGGTGGGTTCAGCAGGGCGAGTTGGGAAGAAAGTGGATCTTTAACTACCTACAGACACAGAAAGACACTCCCTGTCCTCTTCACCAGCAGCAGTGGAGCTGACATTAAATCTGCTGCTGTAACAATGCTGACATTTCCACTACACAAAGACCGGACTACACGCGCTGAAATGCACTGTAGCTTTACCATTTACCAATGGCATGAAGTAAGGGCACATTGATTTACACCAGCTACATGCCATCTTCCCAATAATTAGGCTGTACGTTTTCATTAAAGCTCATAGAACATTGTTTCATGAAGAAAAAGTCCACTTACTCCTCATTAGAGGCTCTGCTGTTCTCTGGAATATTCTTCAAAGGTCACTGTTGGTGTTTGGACAGCGTTTGCCCTTTCACATGATCGGGAGCCGACCATCTGAATAGCAAATAGACTCTTGTGTTCTGTAAACATGTGACACCTCATCGACAAAGTGGCGCAAACGCTTATCGCTTAACTCCGAAGAGGTGAGATCGATCATGAGAATACCAGGAGCTGCCACCGGGACCTCTAGTGTTTAACCTGTGGTTTTATATAGTGAGAGCAGGGAAGGAATGTTTGAATAAAAATCACAATAATCCACAAGGCAAACTCCTTTTTTTAAATGCATGATTAAAGATGGGGTGTAGGTTTCTGCTTTTCCTTGTAGCTCCACAGTCGCCATCTTCTTGTATTCACATCTACGTCTTGGTTGGAGGATGAAATGACACTTTGCCTCCTGGAAATGTTTTTCTATGTTTTCAGTTTGGAGAAGCTGGACATAAATGTTCTGCTGTGGACGCCACATTAGTTCATATATGATATATATATATATATATATATATATATATATATATATATATATATATATATATATATACATATATATATGTATATATATACATATATATATGTATATATATACATATATATATGTATATATATCATATAACATATTCCAGCTCGTATTAGGTGTTTACTATACGAAGGATATATTCCACTAAACCTAAAACCAAAGCGAATCAAGGTAATTATCTTTGCTTTGTAGTACATCTGGCAGAAGTCCTGAACTCCAACTTGTTAGACTGAGACAGCACTTTATTGATCCCTTTGGGAAGACTCCTTCAAGGAAGTTCCAGTAGCATACTTCTCACGACTGCCAACCTGTCAGTATTTGCTAATTAACAATAGAAAAGCCTCCCAATAGCTGCTTGAAAAGTACTCCACGTGGTGTTTTGTCATCTTTCTGTCCTCTCCTTTTCTGTGTACAGGTGGCTCAGCACCTGGCCTCAACGTACGGAGGGAAAGCCTTCGATGTGGCCAAGATGGCTCAGGTCACCGGGCAGAGGTGGCCGATCGTGGGGAAACGATTGGTGTCTGAATTCCCGTACATCGAGAGCGAGGTACAGTGGGATTTCATGCTATTTTTTTTTTTTTTTGTACAAAAAGGCTGAAATACTGGATCCTCACCTGAGTCCTCTCTCTCAGGTGATGTATGCCATTAAGGAGTACGCCTGCACGGCCACGGACGTCATCGCCCGGCGGACGCGGCTCGGCTTCCTGAACGTGCAGGCGGCGGACGAAGCCCTGCCGCGCATCGTGCACATCATGGGCAAAGAGCTGGACTGGAGTCAGGAGCGCAAGACGGTGTGATTTCTATCATTTTATATATATTATAGAGACACAAAGTTTATTATAGAGACACAACGTTTGGTGGTGTGTGTAACAGTCCTCTGGTTTACATAATGCTTGAATCCCTGGTGGCTATCTGGGGTCTTGGTTTCTTTTTAGCTCAGAACACAATAGAAGAGGTCCGCACCCTTCATCCCTGCAGGGGAAACCTCTGTTTGTGTGCATGGAAACTGAACTGGTTATTGTTTTCCAGCACAGAGAAGCAACATGTCTTAAACTGGAGAAACCATGTAACAGTTTATTCTACATATGCACGAGACACTTTATTTACTAAATATCTCCTTAAAGACTTTTTCTGTATTAATGAGTGAAAAAAGTCAGACTGTCTATGGGAAAATTACCCTACTTCATTAAATGTTCATGGTCTCAATCATTAAAGTCTGTTTTCATCTTTTCACAGCAGACGTGAAGCAAATTTAACCTAAAAAATGAATGCAAAGAAACGAGTAGATATGGATTTCCCAGACTGCCAAATGATGTGAAAAGGTGCATTTTGAAACAGATTTGTGTGACACTTTGAGTTCTTGTGTCTGTTCAGGCGGAGCTGGAAGCAGCCCGCAGGTTTCTGTACCTGGAGATGGGCTACAGGTCTCGTTCTGAACAGCTGACCAAGACGTCTGAGATCAACCTGGACAACCAGGAGATCGTCAGGTACGTCTCATCACTGCAGCTGCTTGTTAATATAAAATATTATGTAAGAAAAACGGTAAATGGACAGATAAAATACAAGAAACTAAGAATACATGATATGTATGTAATCATTGATTAATTTATTTGGTTAATGTGCTGTTATTGTTCTTTACAATCACAATGAAATCAAATCTGAAAGTAAATATGTATTGATCATGACTGATGTAAATGTGTGACAGGTACAAGAAGCGTTTCCATAAGTTTGACAAAGAAAGCAAAGGATTCATCACGACGGTGGACGTGCAGCAGGTCCTGGAGGTGAGTCCACCTCATCCTTTTCACACGTTGGTCGTCATCACACGTTATTGATCCCTCGTCTCATTTTCTCCTCTGCAGAGCATCAATGTCCAAATAGATGAAAACTCACTCCATGAAATCCTTAATGAGGTGGACCTCAACAAGAACGGTCAAGTGGAAATTGATGAATTCTTGCAGGTACGTAATAAGTGACAGCAGAGAGAGGAGGCATCACTTCAGATACATATACAGATATATATATATTTTTTTTTACATTTTTTCTTTTAAAAGCGTACCAAAAAAGTGCAAAATGAAGCATCACACTATCACCTCAGTTTGTAAATGCCAAATGGGAATTTCTGCACTTTTTAATCAGCACAAACTAAACAATTTTAAAATAAATCAGTAAAACTTGCACTGTACATCACAAAAGTGTCATTTAGGTTAATGTGACATTACAGATCTCATTCATCGTGTAACATCAAATATCCAGATGCTCTTTGTAAATGAATAACAAAACACATCATTTAATAGATGAATACTATTTCAATGTTTTTACATACTATAAGATATGAATATCTGAAGAGGAATGATTAATGATCACGCCTCTGCAGGCTGATGATAATATTAATAATAATAATAATAATAACAATAATAATAAACCCAGGGGAATGCCATCCATTCAACACACTATTCTTTTTCTGTTTCACCATATTGTCTTTAGTCTCCTGCTGCCTCTTCAGGCCTCACAGTTCACTTTCACTTTAAATCCAAATATAAGCTGAAACTTGTTGAAATTGTAAGTGGTATTTTGTTTTTGTACAGTGAAACAATGTTCTCTTGTCTGCTCTAGTACTCATACAACATGTTCCTCCGTATACTGCTATGATAAAATGAAGCTGCCCTTCTAGAAGCTGTTGTCCACCTGAGAGGTGTGAACATCCTGCAGCAGGAGCTGTGAAGTCCGGATCATGGAGCTAATGAGATAATTAGAGAGGAGAGTCTCTGACAGCGACTTGTGTAACGAGCTGATGTGTCTGAAAGTCATTAATTTAGTCCAGAAAAGAGTCGTTGACAGTCGGTGATTTAGTCTTCATTAGCAGCTTCTCTGCTCGCCGGCTAACAAGCTGCTGGATAAATCAGCCAAAGGCCTTTTCCTGTGTGACAAGTGATTAGAGTTACGTATCTAATCATGTATGTCATGTGTCTGTTTCTGCTTGGCTGACTGTAGGGACAACAAACAGGTAGTTACTGTAACATGAACTTTATTACTGTAGTTAACTGGTAATGGACAACAAACAGGTAGAGTTACTGTAACTGCTGCAGGGCTCCCTGTAAACTCTCACATTAACTTTATTGAGTTCTCTGGTGGCTGAAGGGATCACAAACACTCCAAAGTGTCCGAGATGAGTTAAAGCTGCACGAGGAAGATGTGAAGCGTCCGCGGTTTAGAACTTGTAGCTTCAACATTGAAGCGTTACAGGGCCGTTGGATTTAAATCTTCAGGAAGAGCCAACATGTTGGTTTTTGGTCCCATTGGGCTTTGTTGATGATAAGAGAAATATAAAAACAGATGCTGCAGTCAACAGATGGCTCAGAGCTGAAGAGTTGGTCTCTAGGTTAGAGAGCTGAGCCTCGGTCCTCGTGCAGCTGTAACAGGCGGTGTTGGGTCGGTGGGAGATGTTCAGGGTTAGGGTTGGTCGGGTGTCTTTGTCCTCGTCTCCTTCTTAAAGCACTCGTCCTCTGGTTTCCTGCAGCTGATGAGTGCGGTGAAGAAGGGACAGGTGTCGGACAGCCGGCTCGCCATGCTGATGAAGACGGCGGAGGAGACTCTGAATAAACGAGGCCCGGTGACGGTGGACCGGAGCGGGGGCGGTTTCTGATGGACTACAGGTTGCCATGGCTACATGAATGATGTTTTTAGTTTCTAATGAAGAGTAGATCTGTCTGGTGCCTCTGATATTACACAGCACATCTGTTTTATACTCTTTTAAACTTTCATATGTTCATCATTTACACTATCTTTGTACTTTCTCCTTCTAAACTTTCTGACGATGATTGTTGGTGAAACACCATCCTACATGTGATGCAGCTATTTCTTTTTGGTCATGCTTTATTTTATGGCTCCATTATTAATTCCCTGGAATTTATTAAAACAACTTAAGTTTCACAGATGAAAGAAATGAACTAAAGATAATCCTAACTTGATTAATTCATAAACACAGATCAGACCCCAGCTTTAAATCCTTTCTGACCTGAGCAGGTTACGAGCTCTGCTCCGCTCATATCTGAGCTTCCTAAAGCTCTCTGAGATGTTTCTGAAGTTCTTCTATGTTTCTGATCTGGATTCAGTCTGGGAGGAATCCTTTCACTGCACTTAAATCCTGATTACTGAGTTTACAGGACAAGGTTTCCAGCTTTAAGTTACTGTCTGTTCTTTCCATTTATATTTGTTTCTTCATTTCACTGCAGCCATTTATAAACAGAAATACACTATATAGCATGAAAAGATCAGGATGTTTTGTTTGCATGCTACATGTCAAACTTTTAAACGTGATTTTCACTGTGTGTTTGAAGTGGATCTTTAGTTTCTGGTGGTTGAGAGCAGAGAAAGTGTTTGTTCCTGCATGTTAGCTGATGTTTTCATTGTTTAAAGGACTTTTATTGTGAAGTGTCGGAGCATGTTCCCTCTATGTGGTTTCTAGGAAAAGAAAAGGCTGTATGAATGTATGCGAGCCTCCATGTGCCTCACTAATACAGGAAGTCATGTAAAATAATGTAAAGATATTTAAATAACACTTGTGATATAAAGAATAGCATGGAAACTGTATCCTTTTTTAAAAGAATGTCTTCTTGGAGAGCTTGCCGCCATGTTGGAAGAATTTCATATTTGATATTTTAACTCTTTGGTAACTTGAACTGCACAAGTTACAGGGATGAGTTTCTTAAGGGCATTTTATCATAAGTTACAAATTTCTTCAAAATAGTTTTGGTAACTTCACGGCAGAGAATTAAAGTCTTCTGTCAGGTTTAAAATTAAGTGTGTAGAAAACTCTTAAGTAATAGCTGAAGATGTTTTTTCTCCCAAACTTTAAAGGAACTCTGGTATTTTTCCACCTGGACTCAGCACCATCCTTTGGTTTGTGACGGCCCAATGAGAACAATGAACCAGTCTGATCCTGTAGAGACAGATGTCCTCCACTGATGGGCTTGTTCTCTAGGATCTAACCCTTTTAGGGCATTTCAGAACTCACTAGTTGTATTCCTGTTGGAGAAACTGGGCACATTTTTTTTTTTAGCACTGAAACAAAATATAAAAAAATGAAGATAAAAATGATGCACAGCCCTTTGACTTACTTTAAACTGTTTCCAATTAATGAATTAGTTTTACTGTTAGCACCTTTTAAAATTAAAGGTTTGTTTTAATTCCTCCAACATGGCAGCAAGTCCATCCTCCTGCTTCCTGTTGAACGGTTTGTCAAGGTGTGTGTGTGTGTCCTACCTTATTGCCTTCATGTTCTGATATTTGCTCATCACAAACAGATTTTCTATGGACTTCTTATGCAGTAAACAGAATCATTCCAAACAGTTTCCTCCCCCGTGGTTGTGTATATCTGTGAGGACCTCCCATGTGCTGTAACTGTGTGTGTTTGTGTGTGTGTGTGTGTGTGTGTGTGTGTGTGTGTGTGTGTGTGTGTGTGTGTGTGTGTGTGTGTGAGGACCTCCCATGTGCTGTAACTGTGTGTGTGTGTGTGTGTGGAGACCCTTTAACTGCCAAGTGCCCGTCAACAACAGCTCTTGGGCATCACAACTTAAATCCACGTGGTGATGTGTGATTGTGTTGCGTGGATGTAATTCCAGCTTTATCCGGCTCAAAGAGAATCATATTCCACTGTGTATTAATACTGTCAGCCAGTCTTCAGGTAAAAAAGCTATTATCTAATTAAATGTATCTGGTTGCTTGCAAACCTTTCTTGTGTTTTTGTTTCATGTGTGAGCTTTATTCCAACAGGACAGCCTGAGAACTGAGGACACGTCAGAAGAGATCTTTATAGATTTACACTTTATTGTCAAACTACTGAAAATACATCATTGATTTCTATTGTTGATATTGATCACTTATCAGTGTTTTTTGTTCCAGCTTCTAAAGTGTAAACATCTGCAAATTTTCTGTTTTAAATGATAGTAAGCTGAATAGCTTTTATGATTTGTACTGCAATGCTTTATTGCTTTATTTTTGAGTAAATTTATGTGTCTCTAGTCATCTGGTGTCAAATGTTACATGTTTTGGGTGTCTTTGTGGTCATTTGTGTCTCTTTTGAGCCGTTTTCTGTCTTTGTGTTCTCACTGTCTTGTTTCTGTTTTGTGCCTTTTTGCATTTGTGTCTTCATAATAATTTTATCTAATTTTCTGGCTGTTCTTTGTTTGTGGATCTGTGGTTGTTGTGCATCTCTATTGTATTTTCGAGGGTATCATTTTAATTTAAATATTAAACTGCCTCAGTGCTGACCTCTGTTGTTTCCAGTGAAAATCAAACAGCTACTGTAAAATCTAATGAGGTCACAGTTTATTATCTCGTAGTTCAAAGCATTAAGTGGCCTATTGAGTGTTACTTGTTGTGTCAGGTTGCACTTGGTAAAAATATCCTCACTCAGATTGGTTCTCACAAGGATAGAAGTACACACACACACACACACACACACACACACACACACACACACACACACACACACACATCCAGTCTGCTGCCTGCAAACTGGGTGAAAAACAGCCTTTTCTCTAAAGGTCACAGTGAGATTTGAATGACAGCTTTAAGTCTTTGGCTCATATTACCGTCTGCAGCGAGGAGACGTGCACGGCGTGCTGCCTCCTGTGGAAAGGCCGCGAGTACGGGGAAGCAATTAATTGTAATGAATAATGGGACAAATCTGGTTGGCATATGACCACTAATGCTCCTTTTTCCTTCCCTCTGGAGGATTGAGGACGGTGATGCCACCCAGCAGAGGTTTCTGCCTGCTCACTCATTGAAACTGGGAGGATGATGGTTCTGTCTCCCTCCAGTTCTTTCTCCTCATTCAAAGGAAATTAGTAATATACATCAAATGTTTCTAATTGATCAGCTTCAAATTCTCCCAAAACACCTGAACCTCCCAGAATAAATATTAGATTGTCCACAGTGCTGTTTTAAAATAAATTCACCTTTTCTGGTCTAAATAAATAAATTGAAATAATTGAGCCTGAAAACAACTATTGATACGGTTAACGCTGAGGACCAACGAGAGGAACCTGTTGACCCCGACTTATTTATTTATTTATTTATTTATGTTTCCCCGGCCACAACGACAGAAAGGTAAAGAGCTGGAAACACAGACCATGATGGGCTTTAAAGAGAGCCAGAGGGTGAAGAGATCTGCAGCAGCCATGGGCAGGATGAGCACAATATAAACCCAAAATACTAGAATAAACCTCAAATTAAGCATAAAAGGTTCCCTTTGAGCTTCTAATTGTAAATCATCCAGTTCACAATGATGAAGGCAGATTTTCCAGCTGAAGGGTTAATTTGAACCCTCCTCACTACTAATCCAGCCCGTGTGCTCCAGTGTTAGTCATTAGAAATGTTATTAAGTAGAAAATGATCATCCATTCTCCTGGTTTCCACAAACAAGTTGTTGCAAAAATAATTATGTTTTGATGAGTTTTAATTAGAACTGTGAGTAAGAGACGGCCCCACAACAGCTCGGCAAACCCTCACTTATTCAGCTAATAATTATGGTAAATAAGAAGATAATTAGCTAAGAAATTAATCACATTGACTTGTTGCAAGCAAGCAGGAGTTCAAATATTGATACTGGAGAGGGCAGGTGATGAAATGCATCATTATTCTGTGTTATTTCTGCCTTTAAGGGTAATTGGAATTGAAAGTCGTTAAATTAGTAGGTTGTTTTAAAATGTATTCTCCAGGGTACTGGGGGAAAGAAATGGCTGGTGAACCCTGAAATATCTGCTTTATGGGGTAAAATCATAGTTCCTCCTCTGGTGGAACAAAAAGACATTTAGCAAGGTGTCCTGACATTTACCTGGTCACTCTCAGGCTTTGTGTCCGTCAGAGTGGACAGGAAGCTCTTTCAGCTGCTCTTCAATGGCCACCTGCCAATCAACACAAACAAGGAGAGAATGTTAAAAAGGAGAGATATTAACACCAATACAGCAAAGATTCCTCTCTGTCTAAAAGAAGATCGACACGTTACAAATAGCTATATTATATATAAATAAATAAATATATATAAACTCATTGTAAATATTTATTTACATATACTACTTCATAAAAGTAATAATCCTCTCAAATGTTGTGAGTCATTATATATAAATGTAACGAGGCTAATTGTACAGAAATATTGCAAATACAGTAAATGTTTAGTTGTGATTTCTTGTATTATAATTACCCAAAATCTATATGTAGTGTTCTTAACTGACATATTATCCTCTTTAGTCTGCTTGTGGAATGTTTTTCATTAAGCTCCTGTAGTTCATGTCATTTCTGATACCCAGCCTCCTGTATCCCAGTCAGTGGCTATATATATATATATATATATATACATATATATATATATCTATACTTACATGTCTCTAGATAAAGGTGTCATTAATTGCTTAAACTACTAGTTAATTTAAAGTGAACACATTTGTAATTATTTCACTGTTTATTCAGTTATTTCACTATATAATCAGTTATTTCATGGACCTGTGTTGCAGTGCACCATGAATTTATTTCATCTGTCAAAGTCACCCATCAAAGTCAGTGGGCGGGACTAACGCTGATCTGGTCTGAAGCGAGATCAAGTTAGATTGACCGTCAGTAAATGTCCGTCAGTATGTTAACAGGCTGGTTGAGAAGAGGCCTCTGGTCTCAGCAGCTGGTGTCTCCATGGGAACCTTTATATCTCACTCCTTAAAGTTTACAAAGTCAATTCATTCATCCTAGCTGTCTGTCGATAGCGTCAGCCGCTAGCTTTCTGTAGCCGTTAGCCGTTAGCTTTCTGTAGCCGCTAGCCGCTAGCTTTCTGTAGCCGCTAGCCGCTAGCTTTCTGTAGCCGCTAGCCGCTAGCTTTCTGTAGCCGCTAGCCGCTAGCTTTCTGTAGCCGCTAGCCGTTAGCTTTCTGTAGCCGCTAGCCGCTAGCTCTCTGTAGCCGTTAGCCATTAGCTTTCTGTAGCCGCTAGCCGCTAGCTTTCTGTAGCCGCTAGCCGTTAGCTTTCTGTAGCCGCTAGCCGCTAGCTTTCTGTAGCAGCTAGCAGCTAATTGACTGTAACCTTCACCTGTCGGAGTTTCACCTCCTGCTGTGTGCTGAGCTGTACCACTGATCAGAAGAAGCCCTGCAGGCTCCAGTTATTGGTGAGTTAAATTCTAGTTTTATGTCATGATATATTTATATAATATATATATATAACTACTGAGAACGCTAATAACTGATAATTTTATCAGTTATTAGCGTTCTCAGTAGTTTGTTGTCTGACGATATTAGCAGCTAATGCTGCCTTCGATGCTAACGGGAGCGAATGGAAGAAGATATCACTTCAAGCATCAGATAATAACTACTATTTACATTTAATTATAAGTAATAGAGAAGTGTTACAATTCATTGTGACAAAACATTTAATCAGAAGCTGTCTGTTTGTAAAATAAAGCTTCACCGTTTTAGTTAGATACAATTATTATTATTCTTATTATTTCAAATCAAATCAAACTTTATTTATATAGCACTTTTCATACATAGAAATGTAACACAAAGTGCTTTACAAAAAAAAAGAGAATAAGAATTAAAAACAGACAATAAAATGACAAAACCCACCCCTCCCTCCCCCACATACACATCTGTATGTACACACACGCACATAGACACGCACGCACACAAACACACACTCAGACTCACACACGCACATAGACACACACGCACACAAACACACACTCAGACTCACACACAGCACATAAACACGCACGCACACAAACGCACACTCAGACTCACACACAGCACATAAACACGCACGCACACAAACACACACTCAGACTCACACACAGCACATAAACACACACGCACACAAACACACACTCAGACTCACACACAGCACATATTGATTGACAGTGTAGAGACATGGCAAGGCTCCGAGGATCCAGATGAGGAAACAGCAACCTGAGGGAGCCTCCACACTGAGAGGTGGCAGAGCCCACAGCCATAGAGGACGCCGTCACAGAGACCACCAGGACCCGGGGAGACCACCAGGACCCGGGTAGACCACCAGGACCCGTCACAGAGACCACCAGGACCCGGGTAGACCACCGGGACCCGGGTAGACCACCAGGACCCGGGGAGACCACCAGGACCCGGGTAGACCAGGGCGGACTCCACACATGGTGCAGAGCTGCCTAGTCCCCCGGTCCCAGGGAGTCTCCAAGACCACATCCCCACGGGCAGACCCATCACACCCCCCAGTGAGGAGACCCCCATGAGGGAACACTGGAGCTAAAAACTAAAAGACAGCAGGACAAAATAAAAACTAAAAGATTAATGTCATGATGACTAAACTCACCATTTGACCAGTTAACTATAAACTCAGCCACGATTTAAAGTGTTGAAATGTGCGTGATTATAATGTCTGTGTAATTAAAGATTATCACATTTCAACATGGTTCATAAATAATGTAGTGAGTTGTAATTATCAGTTTAATAACAACTATAAATATCACAATAACTAGGATTGAATTACTCATTAATTTAACCAGTCTGCAGTTTTTATTACCATGCCATCTCCTTGGCTCTCTCAAAGTTTGTATTTATAATATTTTATTTCCTTTATATAGTTGTATTAATCATTGTATTTGATATTGCATTTGTTACATATTTCTTTCGTATAATTATTTCATTTATTTTATTGAGTTGAAAGATTGCAATGCCCTTTTAGAGGTGAATTGTGCCCTCTGCTGGTCAAAGTCTGTATTTCAGCACCATTATTCCACAGACAGAGTTAGAAGTGATTTCCACCTTTAATGCTTCTCAGAGAGATTTTACTGAGTGAATTCTGCTCCCTTCTGGTTTAGTTTATATTCAGAGTTCAGTCCCCTTGAGGTTTTAGTGTTAGATTGTTTATTTATGGTACAATTGTGGTTTAAATATTTTATTCAAGGTGAAAGCAGATTTTTGGCTGATTTTTGTGTCAGCCAAGTTCAGACACATTTACCATATTTCAATAATGAATTAATGTATTTATAAATGTACTTACCTTTTCCAGAAACATGAATTAATTAATTATTTATTTATTTATTTATTTATTTATTTACATTTTAACTTAGCTTTTATAGACAAAGTTTCTTAGATTTTATTCATTTTTATATTAATATATTTATTTTTGACCCTTTACAGAGACCTTATTTTACATTGTATTACTGAATTGCATTTACTCTTCTTGTTTACTCAGATTAAATCTGATGTTGACACCGTTAGCTGGCCCAGTAACCCTGAAGGAAGGATGGACTCAGTGTGTCTCTGTGTTTCAAACACTACAAAACCTTTCTTAACTGCTATTTTCTTCTTTTTCATTCCAGATGGGCGGATTGATTTCAATGTACTTCCCAGCACTTCACTCCAAACGGTAAGATTTGTTTTGGTTATTTTATCTTTCTTCTTTCTTCTTGACTCTTTTCTTCTTCTTCCTTCCAAATGGGAGGATTGGGACACACACACACACACACACACACACACACACACACACACACACACACACACACACAGACAGACACAGATGGACACAGACACATTGAAATCATGCAATATGTTTTTATTTATTTATTTTTGACAAATAATCACTTCTGTAACATTTAAAAGAAAGACACTTCTTTTACATTTAGAAATGAATCATATCACATTTGTACTAATAAACAAATGTTAATTTTTTAACAAGTCATCACACCTGTAACAGTTATTAAACAATATTTGAGTTTAAATTTCCATGTAATTTCACTGAAAACATCTCTTTTCTTTAAACTTGTTGCAGTATTGTTTTTACTTGTTGCATTGTGGTTTTAACTTGTTGCAGTGTGGTTTTAACTTGTTGCAGTGTTGTTTTAACTTGTTGCAGTGTTGTTTTAACTTGTTGCAGTGTTGTTTTAATTTGTTGCAGTGTGTGGTTTAACTTGTTGCAGTGTTGTTTTAATTTGTTGCAGTGTGTCTTAACTTGTTGCAGTGTGGTTTTAACTTGTTGCAGTGTTGTTTTAACTTGTTGCAGTGTTGTTTTAATTTGTTGCAGTGTTGTTTTAACTTGTTGCAGTGTTGTTTTAATTTGTTGCAGTGTGGTTTTAACTTGTTGCAGTGTTGTTTTAATTTGTTGCAGTGTGTGGTTTAACTTGTTGCAGTGTGTGGTTTAACTTGTTGCAGTGTTGGTTTAACTTGTTGCAGTGTTGGTTTAACTTGTTGCAGTGTTGTTTTAATTTGTTGCAGTGTGTGTGGTTTAAATTGTTGCAGTGTGTTTTAACTTGTTGCAGTGTGTGTTTTAACTTGTTGCAGTGTGTGGTTTAACTTGTTGCAGTGTGTTTTAACTTGTTGCAGTGTTGTTGAAGTTGTTGCTTTGTGTTTTAACTAACCCTAACCCTCCAGCGGTGACAAACTTTTTTTTAAAATTCATATTCAACTGTTTATTTTTATGCATCCAAAAGGAAAAAAAAAAGTATTTCACCATGTCAGCTTTTGGTGGGTGTGACCGGCTGCTGTTACCTGTACTGCTTTTAGACCAGAGCTGGTGCCCAAAGAACCGGCTCCAGCCCAAAAAAAAAAGAGTTCATGCTGCTTCAAAATCCTAACCCTAGCTAAACCTAACCGAACCTAACCCTAATCCTAGCTGAACCTAACCCTAATCCTAGCTGAATCTAACCCTAACTGAACCTAACCCTAATCCTAGCTGAATCTAACCCTAACTGAACCTAACCCTAACTGAACCTAACCCTAATCCTAGCTGAATCTAACCCTAGCCGAACATAACCCTAGCTGAACCTAACCCTAGCTGAACCTAACCCTAGCTGAACCTAACCCTAGCTGAACCTAACCCTAATCCTAGCTGAATCTAACCCTAATCCTAGCTGAATCTAACCCTAGCCCTAGCTGAATCTAACCCTAGCTGAATCTAACCCTAGCTGAATCTAACCCTAATCCTAGCTGAACATAACCCTAACCCTAGCCCAAAGAACCGGCTTCAGCCGAAAAAAAGTTTTGAAGCAGCAAGAATTCTCTTTGACTCAAAGAGAGTTCATGCTGCTTCAAAACCCTAACCCTAGCTGAACCTAACCCTAACCTAACCTAACCCCTCCAGGAGGCGCTATAGCTCCCTGCGCTCCAGAACCAACAGGTTCAGGAACAGCTTTTTCCCCTCAGCTGTCACCCTCTTGAACTCTACACAGAGGTGACCCACCTAATGTTCTGTAATCTGCCCACATTCATGACTATTTTTGACTATTTATTACCATCCATTCATCTACCTGCACTGCTGATTTACTGTACATTCTTTACTGTATATTTCTATAACATATTCATTCACTGTATATATCCTAGTATATTCAATTAATACCTGCACTATATTTATACACTGGATATATACACTTAGGGTTAAAAAAAAAGGGTTTCGCAGTAGGGCTGCCAAGATTAGTCGACTAGTTGACTAATCGTCAACGATTAAAATCGTCGATGATTAATTTAATAGTCGACGCGTCGTTTTTTTTTTTAATCTGTTTTTCGCTGAAAACTGCTGCAGCACCTTCCACTGCCGCGTCTCCCTTTCTGTCCTTGACACACATGCGCAGTAGTGATAATCGGGGTCAGCCGCGATGTCACCGGAAGTTATACCAGACGGGCTCTGGTATCATGGCAACCAGCCGGCAACGGAGCTCGAAGGTGTGGGAGCATTTTAAGAAAAAAGATAAAAGTGTGCAATGTAATGTGTGCAAAATAGAGCTCGCCTTCCACGGCAGCACAACGACCATGCACGAGCACATAAAGAGGAAGCACGTTGTGGCTTATGACGATGGAGACGAGGGACCATCGTCTCGGTAAGCTAACTGGCTAGTTAGCTGCTAATATTAGCGTAAACAAACGCTTACAACGTTACAGTGATGTGCTTGAATAGGAAATGTGGTAACGCCACTTTTATCTAACGTTATGTTTCAGTGTTAAAAAAGAACGTTCTTCTTCAATGGGCGACTTTGTTATAAAGCCAGCTTCATGCACACCTCAGCAAGCAAATGACCTGACTGAGTCCATACTGAAAATGTTGGTGACGGACATGAGACCTCTGTCCATGGTGGACGATGAATGGTTTAAAGAGATGATTAAACAGTTCAACCTGGATTATCATGACAACTACCTACCAGGCAGATCCCACTTCACCACACTGATGGAGAAGAAATATCATGCAACCTTTGATAAGGTCAGTCTCTCTTTCTCTCTCTATTTCAATTTGATTTATTGGCATGAGTGTATTAAAACAATATTGCCAAAGCAACAATAACACAGTAAAGTAAACGAGTTAATAAACAAGCAACATTCAAAGACATACAAATTAAAAGATCATAGATCTCTCTCTCTTTCACACACACACACACACACACACACACACTCACTCACTCACTCACTCACTCACTCACTCACTCACTCACTCACTCACACACACAATAGCAATTTAAGAATTCATCATGGCTGAGGCATGCAATGTAATTTTTTGTTTTTGTTTTATTTTACTTATATTTTGAATGTTTATTATTTAACCTACTTAACTGTATATGATAACTGAATTATTGAATTGGCAAATCAATTTAAAGCTTGATGCATAAACTGACAAATATTGTTTATAATGAAAACAGAATACTGTATATAATTTTCTTCATAATGCTTACTATTCTTCCAAATCATGTCTTTAAGGTAAAGGAGACCCTCAGGGGTGTCAACAGTTTCCTCACACTGACTGCTGATGTGTGGACCAGTCGTGCAACAGAGGCTTACCTTGGTGTGTCTTGCCATTTCCTGACTGAAGATTGGAAGATGAAGACCCTCAACCTTTCCACCATGCCTCTTGAGGAGAGGCATACTGGTGCAAATATAATGACATGGATGGAAGAGGTTTTAGCAAAGTTTGACATCTTGCCCACCAAAATAAAAGCAGTAGTTCATGACAGTGGTTCCAACATGGTGGCAGCAATGAGACTGCTTGAAGAAAAACATGGATGGGCCTCTATCCGCTGTGCTGGACACACACTCCAGCTCATAGTCAACACTGCTCTCAAAGAAACCACCATCAGCAGAGCACTAGGTGCTGCTAGGCACCTAGTGGAGCACTTCAAGAGAAGCGAGCTGGCTAGTACAAAGTTAAAGATGAAACAGGAGCAAATGAATGTCAAGCAACATGCACTGATCCAGGATGTCAGCACCAGATGGAACAGTACATTCCACATGATTGAAAGACTCCTTGAACAGCGCTGGCCTCTCACTGCCACTCTCTCAGATCCTGACGTAACTCCAAGGGGGAAACACTACTTCGACCTGAAGCCAGAGCAGTGGAAGCTGCTGGAAAAATTGAAGCAAGGGTTGGCACCTTTTGAGACTGCTACTGTTTACCTTAGTGGACAGCAGTACACAACCATTTCAGGTCTTCCACAGGTGGTCAAAGGGCTGACACGGGCTGTCCACCAAAGCCAATTTGAAACAAGCTCAGGAAAGTCCTTCATTTCCAGTGCAGAAAGGGGGGTAACACAGAGATGGGGGAGTCTTTGCACTGTCTCAGGAGACAAAGAAAATCCTGTTCTTCTTGCAGCCGCTTTGGACCCGAGATACAAAAAGCTGAAGTTTTTGACTCCTGAAGATGTCATCAGACTGCAGGGGAGTATTGAAGTGCTTGCTGTTAAAGAAGCAAAAACGACTGGGACACAGAATGCAAAACTGCAGAAGGCAAATGGTTCAGGTAGAAAGAGTGCTCTGGAAACCCTTCTTCAGTCTGACACAGACAGCTTGAGTGAAAATGAGGATGAAGAATCTGAGGAAGACAGAAAGATCCAAGTTGTGATAAATGAAGTTCGGCTGTACTTCAGCGAGGCCACACTCCCTAAAAAGGATGATCCTCTCAAATGGTGGAGTGAAAATGGGGGGCGATTCCAGACACTATCAAGGCTAGCTAAATCTTTTCTCTGCATCCCTGCAACCTCCACCTCATCGGAGCGGATTTTCTCTGCAGCAGGAAACATCTGCTCTCAAAAGAGAGCAAGCCTTTCTACAAAACATGTAGAAATGCTAACTTTCCTGGCTATGAACAAGAGCCTTGTGCAGTTTGGAATTATATAGAGTGTAGTAAAGTTGAATGCAGTTGTTGTGAGCTGAGTGAGCACTGAGCACAAAATGCACTTTTGTTATATTTGAGTCAGTGAGACCAAAAATGTTATAATTCCTTAGTTACAGGTACCTACTTCATTGTTGCTATGTTTGTATTTATTTTTGAAGTATTTATTTTTGTGTTGTTCAAGCAAGTGCCTTTTTCTTATTTCTCAGCTGTTTGCACTTTATGGTAATGCTACACAATTGTTTGTTGCTACAAGTATATTTTATTAAAGTTTTTATGAGCTATAATTTTAATTGTCTTTATTTTACTTAGCATATACCTTAAACACTTCAAACTGTAAACTAATGATGGTTATATAAGAGCAGCTTCATGCTGGTGCGATAAGCTTTATGTTTTACATTCAATTTACGTATGATCCGATTAATCGACTAATCGAAAAAATAATCGGTGATTAGTCGACTATCAAAATAATTGTTTGTGGCAGCCCTATTTCGCAGCAGTGTCTTTGACCACAGGACGGCACAACGTGCCGGCCGGTGCTCAAAGAGAGTTCATACTGCTGCGAAAAAATTTTTTTTGACCCTAAACCTAACCTAAACCTAACCCTAACCCTAAACCTAACCCTAACCCTAAACCTAACCCTAACCCTAAACCTAACCCTAACCCTAACCCTACCCTTAACCCTAAACCTAACCCTAAACCTAACCTAACCCTAAACCTAAACCTAACCCTAACCCTAAACCTACTGTTGCGAAAAAAATTTTTTTGACCCTAACCCTAACCCTACTGTTGCGAAAAAAATTTTTTTTGACCCTAACCCTAACCCTACTGTTGCGAAAAAATTTTTTTTTGACCCTAACCCTACTGTTGCGAAAAAAATTTTTTTTGACCCTAACCCTACTGTTGCGAAAAAATTTTTTTTGACCCTAACCCTAAACGTAACCCTAACCCTAACCACTGTTGCGAAAAAATTTTTTTTTACTCTAACCCAAACCCTAAACCTAACCCTAACCACTGTTGCGAAAAAATTTTTTTTGACCCTAACCCTAAACCTAAACCAAACCCTAACCACTGTTCCGAAAATTTTTTTTTTGACCCTAACCCTTTTTTTACCCTTTATTTTCACGCGGTAAGTGATTTCAAATGGTTTTTAATGTTGTTATCACGCGGTAAGTTGTTTTAAATGGTTTTATTCTTTACTTTCACGCGGTAAGTGATTTTAAGGGTTAGGGTTAGGGTTAGGTTAGGTTATAGGGATAAATACGTCCTTTGAGGGGCCCCTCAAGAATGGGTTAGGGTTAGGGTTAGGGTTAGGGTTAGGATTAGGGTTTAGGGTTAGGTTATAGGGATAAATACGTCCTTTGAGGGGCCCCTCAAGAATGGGTTAGGGTTAGGGTTAGGGTTAGGGTTAGGGTTAGGTTATAGGGATAAATACGTCCTTTGAGGGGCCCCTCAAGAATGGGTTAGGGTTAGGGTTAGGGTTAGGGTTAGGGGTTAGGGTTAGGGTTAGGGTTAGGGTTAGGTTATAGGGATAAATAGGGTTAGGGTTAGGGTTAGGGTTAGGGTTAGGTTATAGGGATAAATACGTCCTTTGAGGGGCCCCTCAAGAATGGGTTAGGGTTAGGGTTAGGGTTAGGGTTAGGATTAGGGGTTAGGGTTAGGGTTAGGGTTAGGGTTAGGGTTAGGGGTTAGGGTTAGGGTTAGGGTTAGGGTTAGGTATGAAAGATTTTTGGAATGGCAGAGCGCCGTCAGGCGCGATGCCATCCAGGTGCACGCTCCATGCCATCCTCCCCAAGGGGAGACGACCCCGTGACCCCCGTCAAGAACCCAAAATGAGGTTAAAAATTAAATATATACATTTTATTAGCAAATTGAATTATTTACAGAAAAAAACACCAACTATATACAACATAAAATCCATTATAAAACCCTTCATGAACACAAAACACACCAAAATTGAGTTAAAAATAATAATTAATTATATACAGTTTATTTAAAAAGCCCCGTGTCCGTAGGGTCAGGTCAGAGGTCAAGGTTAGGGTTAGGGTTAGGGTTAGGGTTAGGGTTAGGGTTAGGGTTAGGGTTAGGGTTAGGGTTAGGGTTAGGTTATAGGGATAAATACGTCCTTTGAGGGGCCCCTCAAGAATGGGTTAGGGTTAGGGTTAGGGTTAGGGTTAGGGGTTAGGGTTAGGGTTAGGGTTAGGGTTAGGTTATAGGGATAAATAGGGTTAGGGTTAGGGTTAGGGTTAGGGTTAGGTTATAGGGATAAATACGTCCTTTGAGGGGCCCCTCAAGAATGGGTTAGGGTTAGGGTTAGGGTTAGGGTTAGGATTAGGGGTTAGGGTTAGGGTTAGGGTTAGGGTTAGGGTTAGGGGTTAGGGTTAGGGTTAGGGTTAGGGTTAGGTATGAAAGATTTTTGGAATGGCAGAGCGCCGTCAGGCGCGATGCCATCCAGGTGCACGCTCCATGCCATCCTCCCCAAGGGGAGACGACCCCGTGACCCCCGTCAAGAACCCAAAATGAGGTTAAAAATTAAATATATACATTTTATTAGCAAATTGAATTATTTACAGAAAAAAACACCAACTATATACAACATAAAATCCATTATAAAACCCTTCATGAACACAAAACACACCAAAATTGAGTTAAAAATAATAATTAATTATATACAGTTTATTTAAAAAGCCCCGTGTCCGTAGGGTCAGGTCAGAGGTCAAGGTTAGGGTTAGGGTTAGGGTTAGGGTTAGGGTTAGGGTTAGGGTTAGGGTTAGGGTTAGGGTTAGGTTATAGGGATAAATACGTCCTTTGAGGGGCCCCTCAAGAATGGGTTAGGGTTAGGGTTAGGGTTAGGGTTAGGGGTTAGGGTTAGGGTTAGGGTTAGGGTTAGGTTATAGGGATAAATAGGGTTAGGGTTAGGGTTAGGGTTAGGGTTAGGTTATAGGGATAAATACGTCCTTTGAGGGGCCCCTCAAGAATGGGTTAGGGTTAGGGTTAGGGTTAGGGTTAGGATTAGGGGTTAGGGTTAGGGTTAGGGTTAGGGTTAGGGTTAGGGGTTAGGGTTAGGGTTAGGGTTAGGGTTAGGTATGAAAGATTTTTGGAATGGCAGAGCGCCGTCAGGCGCGATGCCATCCAGGTGCACGCTCCATGCCATCCTCCCCAAGGGGAGACGACCCCGTGACCCCCGTCAAGAACCCAAAATGAGGTTAAAAATTAAATATATACATTTTATTAGCAAATTGAATTATTTACAGAAAAAAACACCAACTATATACAACATAAAATCCATTATAAAACCCTTCATGAACACAAAACACACCAAAATTGAGTTAAAAATAATAATTAATTATATACAGTTTATTTAAAAAGCCCCGTGTCCGTAGGGTCAGGTCAGAGGTCAAGGTTAGGGTTAGGGTTAGGGTTAGGGTTAGGGTTAGGGTTAGGGTTAGGGTTAGGGTTAGGGTTAGGTTATAGGGATAAATACGTCCTTTGAGGGGCCCCTCAAGAATGGGTTAGGGTTAGGGTTAGGGTTAGGGTTAGGGGTTAGGGTTAGGGTTAGGGTTAGGGTTAGGTTATAGGGATAAATAGGGTTAGGGTTAGGGTTAGGGTTAGGGTTAGGTTATAGGGATAAATACGTCCTTTGAGGGGCCCCTCAAGAATGGGTTAGGGTTAGGGTTAGGGTTAGGGTTAGGATTAGGGGTTAGGGTTAGGGTTAGGGTTAGGGTTAGGGTTAGGGGTTAGGGTTAGGGTTAGGGTTAGGGTTAGGTATGAAAGATTTTTGGAATGGCAGAGCGCCGTCAGGCGCGATGCCATCCAGGTGCACGCTCCATGCCATCCTCCCCAAGGGGAGACGACCCCGTGACCCCCGTCAAGAACCCAAAATGAGGTTAAAAATTAAATATATACATTTTATTAGCAAATTGAATTATTTACAGAAAAAAACACCAACTATATACAACATAAAATCCATTATAAAACCCTTCATGAACACAAAACACACCAAAATTGAGTTAAAAATAATAATTAATTATATACAGTTTATTTAAAAAGCCCCGTGTCCGTAGGGTCAGGTCAGAGGTCAAGGTTAGGGTTAGGGTTAGGGTTAGGGTTAGGGTTAGGGTTAGGGTTAGGGTTAGGGTTAGGGTTAGGTTATAGGGATAAATACGTCCTTTGAGGGGCCCCTCAAGAATGGGTTAGGGTTAGGGTTAGGGTTAGGGTTAGGGGTTAGGGTTAGGGTTAGGGTTAGGGTTAGGTTATAGGGATAAATAGGGTTAGGGTTAGGGTTAGGGTTAGGGTTAGGTTATAGGGATAAATACGTCCTTTGAGGGGCCCCTCAAGAATGGGTTAGGGTTAGGGTTAGGGTTAGGGTTAGGATTAGGGGTTAGGGTTAGGGTTAGGGTTAGGGTTAGGGTTAGGGGTTAGGGTTAGGGTTAGGGTTAGGGTTAGGTATGAAAGATTTTTGGAATGGCAGAGCGCCGTCAGGCGCGATGCCATCCAGGTGCACGCTCCATGCCATCCTCCCCAAGGGGAGACGACCCCGTGACCCCCGTCAAGAACCCAAAATGAGGTTAAAAATTAAATATATACATTTTATTAGCAAATTGAATTATTTACAGAAAAAAACACCAACTATATACAACATAAAATCCATTATAAAACCCTTCATGAACACAAAACACACCAAAATTGAGTTAAAAATAATAATTAATTATATACAGTTTATTTAAAAAGCCCCGTGTCCGTAGGGTCAGGTCAGAGGTCAAGGTTAGGGTTAGGGTTAGGGTTAGGGTTAGGGTTAGGGTTAGGGTTAGGGTTAGGGTTAGGGTTAGGGTTAGGTTATAGGGATAAATACGTCCTTTGAGGGGCCCCTCAAGAATGGGTTAGGGTTAGGGTTAGGGTTAGGGTTAGGGGTTAGGGTTAGGGTTAGGGTTAGGGTTAGGTTATAGGGATAAATAGGGTTAGGGTTAGGGTTAGGGTTAGGGTTAGGTTATAGGGATAAATACGTCCTTTGAGGGGCCCCTCAAGAATGGGTTAGGGTTAGGGTTAGGGTTAGGGTTAGGATTAGGGGTTAGGGTTAGGGTTAGGGTTAGGGTTAGGGTTAGGGGTTAGGGTTAGGGTTAGGGTTAGGGTTAGGTATGAAAGATTTTTGGAATGGCAGAGCGCCGTCAGGCGCGATGCCATCCAGGTGCACGCTCCATGCCATCCTCCCCAAGGGGAGACGACCCCGTGACCCCCGTCAAGAACCCAAAATGAGGTTAAAAATTAAATATATACATTTTATTAGCAAATTGAATTATTTACAGAAAAAAACACCAACTATATACAACATAAAATCCATTATAAAACCCTTCATGAACACAAAACACACCAAAATTGAGTTAAAAATAATAATTAATTATATACAGTTTATTTAAAAAGCCCCGTGTCCGTAGGGTCAGGTCAGAGGTCAAGGTTAGGGTTAGGGTTAGGGTTAGGGTTAGGGTTAGGGTTAGGGTTAGGGTTAGGGTTAGGGTTAGGTTATAGGGATAAATACGTCCTTTGAGGGGCCCCTCAAGAATGGGTTAGGGTTAGGGTTAGGGTTAGGGTTAGGGGTTAGGGTTAGGGTTAGGGTTAGGGTTAGGTTATAGGGATAAATAGGGTTAGGGTTAGGGTTAGGGTTAGGGTTAGGTTATAGGGATAAATACGTCCTTTGAGGGGCCCCTCAAGAATGGGTTAGGGTTAGGGTTAGGGTTAGGGTTAGGATTAGGGGTTAGGGTTAGGGTTAGGGTTAGGGTTAGGGTTAGGGGTTAGGGTTAGGGTTAGGGTTAGGGTTAGGTATGAAAGATTTTTGGAATGGCAGAGCGCCGTCAGGCGCGATGCCATCCAGGTGCACGCTCCATGCCATCCTCCCCAAGGGGAGACGACCCCGTGACCCCCGTCAAGAACCCAAAATGAGGTTAAAAATTAAATATATACATTTTATTAGCAAATTGAATTATTTACAGAAAAAAACACCAACTATATACAACATAAAATCCATTATAAAACCCTTCATGAACACAAAACACACCAAAATTGAGTTAAAAATAATAATTAATTATATACAGTTTATTTAAAAAGCCCCGTGTCCGTAGGGTCAGGTCAGAGGTCAAGGTTAGGGTTAGGGTTAGGGTTAGGGTTAGGGTTAGGGTTAGGGTTAGGGTTAGGGTTAGGGTTAGGGTTATAGGGATAAATACGTCCTTTGAGGGGCCCCTCAAGAATGGGTTAGGGTTAGGGTTAGGGTTAGGGTTAGGGGTTAGGGTTAGGGTTAGGGTTAGGGTTAGGTTATAGGGATAAATAGGGTTAGGGTTAGGGTTAGGGTTAGGGTTAGGTTATAGGGATAAATACGTCCTTTGAGGGGCCCCTCAAGAATGGGTTAGGGTTAGGGTTAGGGTTAGGGTTAGGATTAGGGGTTAGGGTTAGGGTTAGGGTTAGGGTTAGGGTTAGGGGTTAGGGTTAGGGTTAGGGTTAGGGTTAGGTATGAAAGATTTTTGGAATGGCAGAGCGCCGTCAGGCGCGATGCCATCCAGGTGCACGCTCCATGCCATCCTCCCCAAGGGGAGACGACCCCGTGACCCCCGTCAAGAACCCAAAATGAGGTTAAAAATTAAATATATACATTTTATTAGCAAATTGAATTATTTACAGAAAAAAACACCAACTATATACAACATAAAATCCATTATAAAACCCTTCATGAACACAAAACACACCAAAATTGAGTTAAAAATAATAATTAATTATATACAGTTTATTTAAAAAGCCCCGTGTCCGTAGGGTCAGGTCAGAGGTCAAGGTTAGGGTTAGGGTTAGGGTTAGGGTTAGGGTTAGGGTTAGGGTTAGGGTTAGGGTTAGGGTTAGGGTTAGGGTTAGGTTATAGGGATAAATACGTCCTTTGAGGGGCCCCTCAAGAATGGGTTAGGGTTAGGGTTAGGGTTAGGGTTAGGGGTTAGGGTTAGGGTTAGGGTTAGGGTTAGGTTATAGGGATAAATAGGGTTAGGGTTAGGGTTAGGGTTAGGGTTAGGTTATAGGGATAAATACGTCCTTTGAGGGGCCCCTCAAGAATGGGTTAGGGTTAGGGTTAGGGTTAGGGTTAGGATTAGGGGTTAGGGTTAGGGTTAGGGTTAGGGTTAGGGTTAGGGGTTAGGGTTAGGGTTAGGGTTAGGGTTAGGTATGAAAGATTTTTGGAATGGCAGAGCGCCGTCAGGCGCGATGCCATCCAGGTGCACGCTCCATGCCATCCTCCCCAAGGGGAGACGACCCCGTGACCCCCGTCAAGAACCCAAAATGAGGTTAAAAATTAAATATATACATTTTATTAGCAAATTGAATTATTTACAGAAAAAAACACCAACTATATACAACATAAAATCCATTATAAAACCCTTCATGAACACAAAACACACCAAAATTGAGTTAAAAATAATAATTAATTATATACAGTTTATTTAAAAAGCCCCGTGTCCGTAGGGTCAGGTCAGAGGTCAAGGTTAGGGTTAGGGTTAGGGTTAGGGTTAGGGTTAGGGTTAGGGTTAGGGTTAGGGTTAGGGTTAGGTTATAGGGATAAATACGTCCTTTGAGGGGCCCCTCAAGAATGGGTTAGGGTTAGGGTTAGGGTTAGGGTTAGGGGTTAGGGTTAGGGTTAGGGTTAGGGTTAGGTTATAGGGATAAATAGGGTTAGGGTTAGGGTTAGGGTTAGGGTTAGGTTATAGGGATAAATACGTCCTTTGAGGGGCCCCTCAAGAATGGGTTAGGGTTAGGGTTAGGGTTAGGGTTAGGATTAGGGGTTAGGGTTAGGGTTAGGGTTAGGGTTAGGGTTAGGGGTTAGGGTTAGGGTTAGGGTTAGGGTTAGGTATGAAAGATTTTTGGAATGGCAGAGCGCCGTCAGGCGCGATGCCATCCAGGTGCACGCTCCATGCCATCCTCCCCAAGGGGAGACGACCCCGTGACCCCCGTCAAGAACCCAAAATGAGGTTAAAAATTAAATATATACATTTTATTAGCAAATTGAATTATTTACAGAAAAAAACACCAACTATATACAACATAAAATCCATTATAAAACCCTTCATGAACACAAAACACACCAAAATTGAGTTAAAAATAATAATTAATTATATACAGTTTATTTAAAAAGCCCCGTGTCCGTAGGGTCAGGTCAGAGGTCAAGGTTAGGGTTAGGGTTAGGGTTAGGGTTAGGGTTAGGGTTAGGGTTAGGGTTAGGGTTAGGGTTAGGGTTAGGTTATAGGGATAAATACGTCCTTTGAGGGGCCCCTCAAGAATGGGTTAGGGTTAGGGTTAGGGTTAGGGTTAGGGGTTAGGGTTAGGGTTAGGGTTAGGGTTAGGTTATAGGGATAAATAGGGTTAGGGTTAGGGTTAGGGTTAGGGTTAGGTTATAGGGATAAATACGTCCTTTGAGGGGCCCCTCAAGAATGGGTTAGGGTTAGGGTTAGGGTTAGGGTTAGGATTAGGGGTTAGGGTTAGGGTTAGGGTTAGGGTTAGGGTTAGGGGTTAGGGTTAGGGTTAGGGTTAGGGTTAGGTATGAAAGATTTTTGGAATGGCAGAGCGCCGTCAGGCGCGATGCCATCCAGGTGCACGCTCCATGCCATCCTCCCCAAGGGGAGACGACCCCGTGACCCCCGTCAAGAACCCAAAATGAGGTTAAAAATTAAATATATACATTTTATTAGCAAATTGAATTATTTACAGAAAAAAACACCAACTATATACAACATAAAATCCATTATAAAACCCTTCATGAACACAAAACACACCAAAATTGAGTTAAAAATAATAATTAATTATATACAGTTTATTTAAAAAGCCCCGTGTCCGTAGGGTCAGGTCAGAGGTCAAGGTTAGGGTTAGGGTTAGGGTTAGGGTTAGGGTTAGGGTTAGGGTTAGGGTTAGGGTTAGGGTTAGGGTTAGGTTATAGGGATAAATACGTCCTTTGAGGGGCCCCTCAAGAATGGGTTAGGGTTAGGGTTAGGGTTAGGGTTAGGGGTTAGGGTTAGGGTTAGGGTTAGGGTTAGGTTATAGGGATAAATAGGGTTAGGGTTAGGGTTAGGGTTAGGGTTAGGTTATAGGGATAAATACGTCCTTTGAGGGGCCCCTCAAGAATGGGTTAGGGTTAGGGTTAGGGTTAGGGTTAGGATTAGGGGTTAGGGTTAGGGTTAGGGTTAGGGTTAGGGTTAGGGGTTAGGGTTAGGGTTAGGGTTAGGGTTAGGTATGAAAGATTTTTGGAATGGCAGAGCGCCGTCAGGCGCGATGCCATCCAGGTGCACGCTCCATGCCATCCTCCCCAAGGGGAGACGACCCCGTGACCCCCGTCAAGAACCCAAAATGAGGTTAAAAATTAAATATATACATTTTATTAGCAAATTGAATTATTTACAGAAAAAAACACCAACTATATACAACATAAAATCCATTATAAAACCCTTCATGAACACAAAACACACCAAAATTGAGTTAAAAATAATAATTAATTATATACAGTTTATTTAAAAAGCCCCGTGTCCGTAGGGTCAGGTCAGAGGTCAAGGTTAGGGTTAGGGTTAGGGTTAGGGTTAGGGTTAGGGTTAGGGTTAGGGTTAGGGTTAGGGTTAGGGTTATAGGGATAAATACGTCCTTTGAGGGGCCCCTCAAGAATGGGTTAGGGTTAGGGTTAGGGTTAGGGTTAGGGGTTAGGGTTAGGGTTAGGGTTAGGGTTAGGTTATAGGGATAAATAGGGTTAGGGTTAGGGTTAGGGTTAGGGTTAGGTTATAGGGATAAATACGTCCTTTGAGGGGCCCCTCAAGAATGGGTTAGGGTTAGGGTTAGGGTTAGGGTTAGGATTAGGGGTTAGGGTTAGGGTTAGGGTTAGGGTTAGGGTTAGGGGTTAGGGTTAGGGTTAGGGTTAGGGTTAGGTATGAAAGATTTTTGGAATGGCAGAGCGCCGTCAGGCGCGATGCCATCCAGGTGCACGCTCCATGCCATCCTCCCCAAGGGGAGACGACCCCGTGACCCCCGTCAAGAACCCAAAATGAGGTTAAAAATTAAATATATACATTTTATTAGCAAATTGAATTATTTACAGAAAAAAACACCAACTATATACAACATAAAATCCATTATAAAACCCTTCATGAACACAAAACACACCAAAATTGAGTTAAAAATAATAATTAATTATATACAGTTTATTTAAAAAGCCCCGTGTCCGTAGGGTCAGGTCAGAGGTCAAGGTTAGGGTTAGGGTTAGGGTTAGGGTTAGGGTTAGGGTTAGGGTTAGGGTTAGGGTTAGGGTTAGGGTTAGGGTTAGGGTTAGGTTATAGGGTTAGGGTTAGGGTTAGGGTTAGGGTTAGGGTTAGGGTTAGGGTTGGGTTAGGGTTAGGGTTAGGGTTAGGGTTAGGGTTAGGGTTAGGGTTAGGGTTAGGGTTAGGTTAGGGTTAGGGTTAGGGTTAGGGTTAGGGTTAGGGTTAGGGTTAGGTATTTGTGTTATCTCGATGACACTCCCCGCTTCGTCCGACGACTGGGCAGTTAAGGAGAGCCAAAGGCAGTGCACTGGCCGTCTCAATTGGATCCACAGTCTGGTCACTTCCTACCCCCTTTAAACTAGAATTAGGATTAGTCTATTTTTCTCTAGTTGTCATTCTGCTTGCCGATGTCTGAGAGGGATAGAGTAAGGAGGATGAGAGAGGTAGAGTAAGGAGGATGAGAGAGGTAGAGTAAGGAGAGGCCGCCCGTCAGGATAGGGTTAGGGTTAGGGTTAGGGTTAGGGTTAGGGTTAGGGTTAGGGTTAGGGTTAGGGTTAGGGTTAGGGTTAGGGTTAGGGTTAGGGTTAGGGTTAGGGTTAGGGTTAGGGTTAGGGTTAGGGTTAGGGTTAGGGTTAGGGTTAGGGTTAGGGTTAGGGTTAGGGTTAGGGTTAGGGTTAGGGTTAGGGTTAGGGTTAGGGTTAGGGTTAGGGTTAGGGTTAGGGTTAGGGTTAGGGTTAGGGTTAGGGTTAGGGTTAGGGTTAGGGTTAGGGTTAGGGTTAGGGTTAGGGTTAGGGTTAGGGTTAGGGTTAGGGTTAGGGTTAGGGTTAGGGTTAGGGTTAGGGTTAGGGTTAGGGTTAGGGTTAGGGTTAGGGTTAGGGTTAGGGTTAGGGTTAGGGTTAGGGTTAGGGTTAGGGTTAGGGTTAGGGTTAGGGTTAGGGTTAGGGTTAGGGTTAGGGTTAGGGTTAGGGTTAGGGTTAGGGTTAGGGTTAGGGTTAGGGTTAGGGTTAGGGTTAGGGTTAGGGTTAGGGTTAGGGTTAGGGTTAGGGTTAGGGTTAGGGTTAGGGTTAGGGTTAGGGTTAGGGTTAGGGTTAGGGTTAGGGTTAGGGTTAGGGTTAGGGTTAGGGTTAGGGTTAGGGTTAGGGTTAGGGTTAGGGTTAGGGTTAGGGTTAGGGTTAGGGTTAGGGTTAGGGTTAGGGTTAGGGTTAGGGTTAGGGTTAGGGTTAGGGTTAGGGTTAGGGTTAGGGTTAGGGTTAGGGTTAGGGTTAGGGTTAGGGTTAGGGTTAGGGTTAGGGTTAGGGTTAGGGTTAGGGTTAGGGTTAGGGTTAGGGTTAGGGTTAGGGTTAGGGTTAGGGTTAGGGTTAGGGTTAGGGTTAGGGTTAGGGTTAGGGTTAGGGTTAGGGTTAGGGTTAGGGTTAGGGTTAGGGTTAGGGTTAGGGTTAGGGTTAGGGTTAGGGTTAGGGTTAGGGTTAGGGTTAGGGTTAGGGTTAGGGTTAGGGTTAGGGTTAGGGTTAGGGTTAGGGTTAGGGTTAGGGTTAGGGTTAGGGTTAGGGTTAGGGTTAGGGTTAGGGTTAGGGTTAGGGTTAGGGTTAGGGTTAGGGTTAGGGTTAGGGTTAGGGTTAGGGTTAGGGTTAGGGTTAGGGTTAGGGTTAGGGTTAGGGTTAGGGTTAGGGTTAGGGTTAGGGTTAGGGTTAGGGTTAGGGTTAGGGTTAGGGTTAGGGTTAGGGTTAGGGTTAGGGTTAGGGTTAGGGTTAGGGTTAGGGTTAGGGTTAGGGTTAGGGTTAGGGTTAGGGTTAGGGTTAGGGTTAGGGTTAGGGTTAGGGTTAGGGTTAGGGTTAGGGTTAGGGTTAGGGTTAGGGTTAGGGTTAGGGTTAGGGTTAGGGTTAGGGTTAGGGTTAGGGTTAGGGTTAGGGTTAGGGTTAGGGTTAGGGTTAGGGTTAGGGTTAGGGTTAGGGTTAGGGTTAGGGTTAGGGTTAGGGTTAGGGTTAGGGTTAGGGTTAGGGTTAGGGTTAGGGTTAGGGTTAGGGTTAGGGTTAGGGTTAGGGTTAGGGTTAGGGTTAGGGTTAGGGTTAGGGTTAGGGTTAGGGTTAGGGTTAGGGTTAGGGTTAGGGTTAGGGTTAGGGTTAGGGTTAGGGTTAGGGTTAGGGTTAGGGTTAGGGTTAGGGTTAGGGTTAGGGTTAGGGTTAGGGTTAGGGTTAGGGTTAGGGTTAGGGTTAGGGTTAGGGTT